>NC_054847.1:28722589-29025620 GCF_018345385.1 Vulpes lagopus | reverse complement strand
TTGATATTGGAGAAAGAGCACTATAGCCAAAAATGGGAGGAGGTTTTATTGTTTGATTTCATTTGTTTTTATTTGTTTGTTTTGGTTCTGAGGAGTTAGGATGGTGTAGCAGGTTTATTTTTATATATAGGGTTTGAGGTATTAGCAATTCAGATAGGTAGACAAAATGACATATGAAAATATGGAATATAGCTCAATAAATGACATTGGAGTTCATGGGCAGGGGGCTAGCAAGTTAAAATTAGAGTGAAGGATGATTTTGATATTGCAAAAAAAGAGATTTGAGAAGGAAGAAAATGAAAACAAAGGACAGAATATTGAAAAATAAATTATTCTCAATAATTATACCCTGGGCTAGTTGACATCATTCTAATATACCTACCTGTCTTAGTCTGCTCAGGCTGCTATAACAAAATATCTTGCACTGGGTAGCTTATGAAAAACACATTTATTTCTCATAGTCTGGAGGCTGAAAGTCTAAAATCAGGGTGTCAACATAATTGAGTGAGAGCTCTTTTCCAGGTCACAGGCTTTTTTGCTGTGTCTTCTCATAAGGAGAGAATGAACCAGTTCTCTGGGGTCTCTTTTATAAGGGCACTAAGCTTCCTCACAAGTGTTCCACTCTCATGTCCTTATCACTTCTCAATAACTCCACTTCCAAGTACCATCACCTGAGGCATTAGATTTTCAATATTTAGTCTATATCACTGCCTAAAGATGACACGAAAATAAAGACCTATTTATCTGCTCGTTTGCTGTAATCTTGCATACAAGTAACCCCCTCCTTTTCCTACTAAAATTTGTAAAAGATGAATAACTGAGGATGTCTCAGTATGTTTGGGGAGGTTAGAGGGAGATGAGACCATGAGTAAGAAAGGCATCTCAGTATAGGGACAGAAGGAAAAGTATTTCTGACTAGGATTTTAAAAGGTGTAAGATACTACCTGTGATGATTGGAAGAATAGCCTTAGCCTTTACGTTTTGGGACTAGGCATTTGAAAGTCTGTGGATTAAAGTTGAATGTTTTGTCTCTTGGTTTAGAGGCACCATTACATTATGAAGAAAGCATGACTTTGAAGTCAAGAATGGAATTTAAATCCTAGCTGTGTCCTATTTGAGCTAAATCAATTTGGACAAGTTACCTTAATGCTAAGCTTTGTTTTCCTCATGTACAAAATGAAATTGGCTAATACCTCCTGTGACAGAATGAGAGAAATATATAAGATAATGTATGCAGAGCACAAAGTAGAGTGCCAGCACACAGTAGATAGCAACAGATTGTAATTCTGATGATTACATTGATAATGTCAGTACAGGTTGAAAATGTCTTTTCTGTAATCCTGTCTAGAGGTTAAGAATCAGAAGATCCAAGTTATGTAGAGAATTATGAAATTGGGTTCACTCTTTAAAGAAGCCGGGCATCTGGAAACCCAAAATACCTACAGACTGTGACTTTATTTGATGATTAAGTACCAGAAACGATACCAAGAAACTCAGCAGGAATAATAAAAATTGTTACTGTATTTTATCATCACTATTATTTTAGTAGCATTGTGTAATAATTGTTTTATTTTATTTTTCTTATTTTATATGTGTATGTGTAGGTATATGTGTGTGTCCAGATGTGATTATAGTAAAAATAGTAGAAGCATCAGATTTGTAAATAAATTTGCCAGTTCATGTCCTGCCTCTTCCACTTACTAGCTGCATGACTTTGTCTCTGAACTTCATTTGTTAAATGAAGCTAAAACCTATTTTGAGGGTTATTATGAATTATGATGTAATGTATGTGAAAGCCCTTTATACAGTCTAAGCTAGACTTTATATATAGATGTGACTGTTTAATCTTAAAAGAAATTTGCAATTGTGTCATGATGTCAAATAGGATTTTAGCCAGAGTGCCCATAACATATAGCCTGAAATTGTGCTTACAGAAGAAATCTGAGGTTGAGTCTCTACTTAGTGGAACAAGGTACCATGTTGCTTACTAATGTTTGAAGTGGTGTGGAAGGAAACAAGACCACATATTTTCTAGTCTTAATTCACAAGATGGCATGTGTATATATATATATATATATATATATATATATATATATATACACACACACATATATATGAACAAAAATACTTATTCTATATATAATTTTATTATAAATTTATTTATTATGAATTTATTATTTATTAAATTTATTATATAAATATACAATAAATTACAGAAATAATAACAATACTAATAATTATTATTATTATATATTTGCTTCTTTTGATTCTCACCGAGTAAAACGTAAGGACGCAGGGTGTTTTATCTACTTCCCTTAGCTGGGTATGAAGATACGTGATTCACATATTGAAGTTCCGTTTTTCTGCAGAACCATCTGAGGTTTGTAAGGAATGAAAATACAAGTAACTCTTTGAGGCAAAAGTCTATGAAATTATACAAGATTGAGATAATGATATGTTGGGTCATAAACTGCTCTTTATCTGTGCCTTACACATACAAGATGTTACAGAAGATATTGAAAATGAGGTTCATGTTTGCTCTCATCTGTGAACTTGTTTTCAGTAATGAACTTTGGTCTAGAGAATATTCTTGAAAAAAATCAAGTCAACTACTTAGACCAGAATTTAATTTCAGTTTCATTGCTAAGATCATTAAAATTACCATTGCAAAACCAATTACATCTAGTATCAACTCTCCCCCACAGTTCCCTTTTTCTTCAATTCTTTCCTTATCTTTATATTTGGAGAACTAATGAGCTCTGTACATGCCTTGTGCTAAATTCTTCATTAGGTGGCTTCTGATTGGGCTCCATACATTATGTGTCATTTGCCATTCCTCTTATATCTCTGGAGACTCTTCCTGATTGTTATCAGACTCTGATTCTTTTATGTTATTTTAGAAACCATTCTCTAGACTTGGATCTATACTGGTATCAGAATATGTACTTTTTTTTCCTGCCATCATTCTATTGATTTTTTCCTAAGTGGATGATAATCAGGATACAGAATTTCTTCAATAGAATTTCCTGCCTTCTTTCTAACTAGTCCAATTCCAATCTAGATCTGCCTCCCCTTTTTAAAAATTTGAGACTCCTTTAATATCACTATAAGCCTTGTCATGAGAACCATGGGATATCAATATAGGGAATTTGGACAGGATTTTTTTTTTTTAAAGATTTACTTGTTTGTTTGTTTTAGAGTGTGCAGGGTGGAGGGGCAGAAGGAGAGGGAGAGGAAAAATCTCAAGCAGACTCTCTGCTGAACATGGAGATGGATGTGGTGCTCGATTTCACAACTGTGAGAGACAAGGACCTCAATGACCTGAGCTGAAATCAAGAGTCAGATGCTTAACCAACTGAGCCACCCAGGCACCTCTTGACATTAAAAAAAAAAAATGTAAATTGCACTCAAAATCTACAACCTTTGAGGCACAGCTATTAATTCAAAGACTATAATAGGTTGTCAGTTTGGATTATTTATAGGAGCTCTTTATATTATTCAGTATTTTGCCAAGCATCAAACTTTTAAAGATGTTTAACAAAATCTGAGTAATCATCATAATTCAACACTGGCTTAATATTTATAGTTAAATTGTTGCAAGGGAAAGTAGAACAACTGCTTCTTAAAATGTCTTAATTTAAGTTTCTACTCAATGAATTGTGGTGTATTGAAAATCTGGCCTTTCATGGAGTGGAAGTAAGTTTTTCTCAGGAAAATCCATAATCGCTAGCTCACAGTTAAAAAAAAAAAGGTATAATTAGGTTGATGAACTAAATGTACGTGTCTTCCTTTCCATTCCAATTTCATCGAAATGACTGAAAAAGATATCCAAGGGTCTATAAAATAATTTTTCTATATCTGTATATCTACTTGTCTATTTTAAATTACAATGAAAACCAGGCAAAAATCTAATAATTTGGTCAAAGACTTTGAGGAATTGTTTGGAAGATAGAAAATATAAGATCAAATTGATAGAAGACTTGTGAAGACATGTCTCAAAACAGGCATAAGAGAAAACCACGGAAGTAAGTACATCTAGTCAGGCTGAAAGGTGAGATAATAAAGAATAGACTGGGTTCTAAGCAGGGCTGTGCTTAGACCTACACAGGTACAGTTATACAAGTTTTTAAATAATGAAAATGCATTCCTGAACCGATAAATAGCTCCTGCCATGAGCCCAGAGTAGGCAGGGTCCTTGCCCAGAAACCTCTTAACCTCCCATTGACCCAGCATCAGAGAGATTAATACATGGCACACAGGCCTTCAGAACTTTCTCCCATTCTGATTATTAGGTACCCAGCTGCCTGCATTAAATATCTTATTTTCATATTTTATTTTTCTTAAGTATTTTATTTTCATATTTTATTTTTCTTAATTGAGGTATACCTGATATACAATGTCATATTAGTTTCATTTGCACAATGTAGTGACTGGACAATTCTATACATTCCCTGTGCTCCTCATGGTGAGAATAGTCACCATCCGTCAGGAGAGAACATCACAATATCATTGCCTGCATTCCTTACGCTATACTTCTCATCTCTGACTTACTTGATAACTGTAAGTTTGTATCTCTTAATCCCTTTCACCTATTACACCATCCCCTCTGACAACCATTAGTTCTCTGTATTTATGAGTTGGCTTCTAGTTTTTGTTGGTTCTTTTTTTTTCCACATATAAGTGACCTATGATATTTTCTTTCTTTGACCTATTTCATTTAGCATGGTATCCCCTGTGTCCATCCATGTTGCCACAAATGGCTAGATCTCATTTATTTATTTATTCATGAGAGAGAGAGAGAGAGACAGAGACAGAGACACAGGCAGAGGGACACGCAGGCTCCATGCAGGGAGCCCGATGTAGGACTCCATCATCGATGGAGCTCCATCAGGCTCCATCCTCCAGCTCTAGATCATGCCCTAAGCTGAAGGCAAACGCTCAACCACTAAGCCACACAGGCATCCCGATCTCGTTCTTTTTTTATAGCTGAGTAATATCCTATTGTGTGATATATCACTTTTTCCTTATCCATTTGTCTGTTGATGGACACATAGGTTTCTTCCATATCTTTGCTACTGTAAACAATGATGCAAGAAACATAGGGGTACATATATTTTTTTCCGAATTACTGTTTTTGTTTTCTTTTGGTAAATATCAGTAGTGGAATTACCGGATTATATGCTTTTTCTATATTCATTTTAATATATTCATTATTCATATATATGAATAATATATATTCATATATTCAAATAAATATATTCATTTTTGAGAAGCTACAGTGGTTGCACCAGTCTATGAGTCCACAAACAGTGCACAAGGGTCCCTTTTCTCCACATTCTCATCAATACTTGTTTCTTGTGCTTTTGATACTAGCCATTCTAACTGGGATGATGTGATATTTCATTGTGGTTTTGATTTGCATTATCCTGATGATAAATTATATTTAGCATATTCTCATGTGTCTGTTGGCCATTTGGATGTCTTTGATATCTTTAGATGTCGATTCAGGTCCTCTCCCTGTTTTTAATCAGATTGTGTTTTTTTAGTGTTCTGTAAGTTTTTATATATTTTAGATATTAACATCTTATCAGATATGTCATTTGAGAATATCTTCTCCTATTTAGTAGGTTGCCTTTTTGTTTTGTTGATGATTTCCTTTGCAGCGCAAAAACTTTTTATTTTGGTGTGGTCTCAATAGTTTATTTTTGCTTTTGTTTCCCTTCCCTGGGGAGACATGTTCATAAATAAGTTAAGGCAGGTGTCCAAGAGATTACTGCTTATTTTTTTCTAAAAGTGCTATGATTTCAGGTCTCCCATTTAGATCTTTATTTTGTGTTTATTTTTGTACATTTTGTAGGAAAGTGGTCCCATTTAATTACATATAATCTAGTTTTCTCAACACTGTTGAAAAAACTCTTTTCCCCTTTGTATATTCTTGCCTCCTTTGTTGGAGATAAATTCACCATATTAGCATGGATTTATTTCTGGGATTTTACTCCTCCTCCATTGATCTATGTGTCTATTTTTGTGCTATTATCATGCTGTTTTGATTACTACAACTTTGTAGTATATCTTGAAATCTGGGATCGCAATACCTTTTCTTTTGTTCTTTGTCAAGATTCCATTGGCCATATGGGGTCTTTTGTGGTTCCATACCAATTTTAGGATTTTTTTTTTTTAGTTCTATGAAAAATCCTGCTGGCTTTTTGATAAGGATTGCATTGAATATGTAGGTTGCTTTGAGTAGTACAAAGAGTTTAGTGATATTACTACTTCAAATCCATGAATATGGCATACCTTTCCATTTGTATACCTTCAATTTCTTTCATCAGATGTGTTACAGTTTTCAGAGTATAGGTCTTTCACCTCTTTGGTTAAATTTTGAGATATTTTATTCTTTTTGGTGCAATTATAAACAAGATCGTTTCTTAATTTCTCCTTCTAGTACTTTGTTACTAGTGTATAGAAATGCAACTGATTTTTACGTATAAATTTTGTATCCTGCTACTTTACAGAATTCATGTGTTAGTTCCAATAGTTTTTTGGTGAAGTCTAGGATTTTCTATGTATAGTATCATGTTATCTATAGTAGTGATAATTTAACTTCTTCCTTACCATCTTGAATGTCATTTATTTATTTATTTATTTATTTATTTATTATTTTGCCTGATTGCTGTGGCCTGGATTTTTAGTACTATGCTGAATAAAAGTGGTGAGATTGGACATCCTTGTCTTGTTCCTGATCTTAGAGGAAAAGCTTTTAGTTTTTCACTATTGAGTATATGGGGTTGTCATATATGGTCTCCATCATGTTGAAATGTGTTCCAACTAAATCCACTTTGGTGAGAGTTTTTATCATGAATCTATGTTGAATTTTATGAGATACGCTTTTCTTCATCTATTGAGATGATCATATGGTTTTTATTCTTAATGTGATATATCACATCGATTTTTCAAACTGATTTGCAAGTTTTGAAATATCCTTGCATCCATGGAATAAACTCACTTGATCATGATGAATGATCCTTTCAATGTATTGTTGAATTTGATTCACTAATATTTTGTTGGTGACTTTTGCATCTATGTTCATTATAGACATTGGCCTGCAGTTTTTTCTTTCTTTCTCTCTTGCTTTCCCTCTTTTTCTTTTTCCCTTTCTTTCTTCCTCTTCCCTCCTTCCTTCCTCTTTTTCTCCTCCTTCCTCTTCTTCCCCATCTTCATCTTTGTGTGGTTTTGGCATCGGGGTAAAATTGTCCTTGTAGAATAAGTTTGGACCTATTCACTACTTTCCTATTTCGGAGAATAGTTTGAGAATAAGTATTAACTCTTCTTTAAATGCTTTTTAGATTTCACCTGTGAGGGAAACTGGTCCTGGATTTTTGATTGTTTGGAATATTTTGATTACCAATTCAATTTTGTTATGAGTAATCAGTCTGTTCAAATTTTCAATTTTTTTTTCCTGAATCAGTTTTTGAGGATTTTGTTATTTTATCCATTTCTTCTGTGGCATATAATTTTTCATAGTATTCTTTTATAATCCTTTGTATTCTGTGATGTTGGTTTTACTTCTCTTTCATTTCTGATTTTGAGTTCTCTCTCTTTTTTTCGATGAGTCTGGCTAAACGTTTATCAATTTTTTTTTTATGTTTTCAAAGAATCAACTCTTGGTTTCATTGATCTTCTTAATTGTTTTTTTTTTCACTTGATTTTATTTATCTATATTCTATTCTTTATTATTTTTTTCCTTGAACTAACATTGGGCTTGCTTTGTTCTTCCTTTCTAGTTCCTTGAGGTGTAAGGTTAGATTGTTCATTTGTGATTTTTGTTGTTTAGGTAGGTGAGTATCACCATAAACTTCCTTCTTAGAACTACTTTTGCTGTGCCCCAAAGAATATGCATTGTTGTGTCTCCATTTTCATTTGTCTCCATACATATGTATATTTTATTTCCTCTTTGGTTTCTTGAATGATGCATTGATTGTTTAGTACTATGTTTAGCTCCATGTTTTTTTTTTTTTTTTCTATTATCTTCCCCTTGAGTTTGATTTCTAATTTCAGATCATTGTGATAGGGAAAAGATTTTTTTTTTTTATTTATTCATGATAGTCAGAGAGAGAGAGAGAGAGGCAGAGACACAGGCAGAGGGAGAAGCAGGCTCCATGCACCGGGAGCCCGACGTGGGACTCGATCCCGGGTCTCCAGGATCGCGCCCTGGGCCAAAGGCAGGCGCCAAACCCCTGCGCCACCCAGGGATCCCGTGGGAAAAGATGTTTAATATGATTTCAGTCTTCTCAAATTTATCAAGAGTTGTTTTGTGGCCTAATGGGATCTATCCTGGAGAATGTTCCATGTGCACTTGAAAACAATCTGTATTTTGCTGTTTGGGATGGATATATATTATAATCTGTTGAGTCCATCTACTCCAATGTATCATTCAAAGCCACTGCTTCCCTATGATTTTCTGTCTGGATGACTAACCATTGATGTGAGAGGGGTTTTAAAGTCCTCTACTAATATTATAATTAGGTTTTCCCCTGTTAATATTTGCTTTATGCATTTGGCTGCTCCTATGTTAGATTAGATGCATAGATATTTAAAGTTATTATATCCTCTTGTTGAATTAATCCCTTTATCATTATGTAATGACCTTTGGCTCTTGCTTTATAATCTTTGTTTTAAAGTCTATTTTGTCTGATCTAAGTATTGCTATCCCAGCTTTCTTTTCCTTCCATGGCATGGAATATCTTCTTTCATCTTTTAACTTTCTATGTCTTTAGGTCTGTAGTGAGTTTGTTACATCAGCATATAGACTGGTCTTATTTTTTAAATCCAATCACTCACCTTAGGCATTTTGATTTGAAAATAGTTTATCCATTTACATTTAAAGTAATTATTGATAGGTATGGACTTACTGCCATTTTAAGTCATTTTTTGGTTGTTTTTAATAGACTCTAGCTGTCCTTCTTCTCTTGCTGTCTCCTTTGTGGTTTGATTACTTTCTTTAGCATTATGCTGGGATTCCTTTCTTTACTGTTTATGTATATTGATTTTAGGTTTTAGATTTATGGTTACTGTGGGGTTCATTTATGCCATCCTGTGTGTATAGGAGTCTAGGTTAAGTTGACTACTGCTTAAGCTTGAACACATTCTAAATGCACTAGGCTTTTATTCTATTTTTCACATTTTATATTTATGATGTCATATTTTGCATCTTTATATTTGTGTATCTCATAAGTAATTTTCATAGATGTGCTTGATTTTATTATATTGTGTTTTTACCTCCATACTGGCTTTATAAGTGATTTGCCCACTTCTGTTGCTGTATGTTTGCTTTTATCATTGAAATGTTTTCCTTTCATAATGTGTGTCTTCTAGTTATGATCTTTCCTTTCCAATTAAAAAAAATTCTCTTTAACCAATCTTGTAAGGCTGTTTGGTGATGCTAAACTCCTTTAACTTTTGTTTTTCTGGGAAATATCTTTTTTTTTTTTTGATCTCTGCTTCAATCTCGAATGATAACCCTGACCTGGAATACCCTTGTTGAGCATTCTTAGTTGTAGTTTTTGTTTTTTCCTTAGCACTTTGAATATATCATGGCACTCCTGTCCTGCAAAGTTTCTACTGAAAAACTAGCTGATATTCTCAAGGAGATTCCCTTAAGGGGAATGTGATTGATTGTTTTTTTCCTATTGCTTTTAAGGTTTTCTTTATATTTAATTTATTTTATTTAAATTCCGGTATAGTTAGCATGCAGTGTTGTATTAGTTTCAAGTGTACAACATAGTGATTAAACAATTCTATATATTACTCAGTGCTCATCAAGATAAGTGTACTCTCAATCCCTGTTTCACCCGTCTTCCCTCTGTTTTTTTGTTTGTTTGTTTGTTTGTTTGTTTTCTATTGTTAGGAGCCTGGTTTTCAGTTTGTCTTTTTTTTCCCCCCAGTTGTTCATTTTGCTTCTTAAATTCTACATATGACTAAAATAATATGGTATTTGTCTTTCCCCGACTGGCTTTTTTTCCCTTAGCAGTATACTCCCTAGACCCCTGGCATGTTGGTGTAAATGGCAAGATTTCATTCTTTTTTATGGCTCAAAAATATTGGATGTGTGTGTGTAACATATATAATTATATAGAATTACATATAATTATATATGTATATTTTTTATATATACATATAAAATATAATTTCTTTGTTTTCCCTTCATCTGTTGATGGGCGCTTGGGTTGCTTCCATAATGTGGCTATTGTAAATAGTGATACAATAAACGTAGAGATGCATATATCCTTCTGAATTAGTGTTTTTGTATTTTGGGTAAATGCCCAGCAGTGAGGTTATAAGATCATAGGGTAATTCTTTTTATTTTTAAAGTTTTTTAGGACTTTTGATACTGTTTTTCACAGTGGTTGCACCAATTTGCATTCCAACCAACAGTTCATGAGAGTTCCCTTTTCTCCACATCATTGCCAATACTTGTTTCTTGTGTTTTTGATTTCAGCCATCTGACAGGCATGAGGTGATATCACATTGTGGTTTAGATTTGTATTTCCCTGATGATGAGCGACGGTGAGCATCTTTTCATGGTCTATTGGCCATCTGTATGTCCTCTTTGGAGAAATGTCTGTTCATGTCTTCCCATTTTTAAATTGGACTATTTGTGAGTTGTTTTTTCTTGTTTATTTTGTTTTGTTTTTGTTTTTGCATTGAGTGGTGAATGTTCTTTATATATTTTATATACTAACACTTTATCAGGTATGTTATTTGCAAATATCTTCTCCAATTCAGTAGGTTGTCTTTTATTATTGTTGATAGTTTCCTTTGCTGTGCAGGCTTTTCATTTGATGTAGTCCCAATAGATTATCTTTGCTTTTGTTTCCTCCGCCTCAGGAGACACAGCTAGAAAAATGTTGCTATAGTGTATATTAGAGAAATTACTGCCTCTGCTCTCTTCTAGGGTTTTATGGCTTCAGACCTCACATTTAAGTCTTTAATCCATTCTGAGTTTATTTTTGTGTGTAGTGTGAGAAAGTGGGCCAGTTTCATTCTTCTGCATGTAGCTGTCCAGTTTCCCAGTACCATTTGTTGAAGGAACTATCTTTTTCCCACGCTATTCTACCTCCTTTGTTGGAAGTTAATAGACCATTTAATCATGGGTTTTCTAGACTCTCTATTCTGTTGCATTGATCTATGTGTCTATTTTTGCACCACTACCATACTGTTTTGATAACTGCAGCTTTGTTCTGAAAGGTGGAATTGTGATATCTCCACTTTTGTTCTTTTTGAAATTGCTTTGACTATTCAAGGTCTTTGTGGTTTCATACAAATTTTAGGATTATTTGTTCTAGTTCCATGAAAAATGTTGTTGGTGTTTTAGCAGGGATTGCGTTAAATCTGTGATTTCTTTGAGTGGTCAGAACATTTTAACAATGTATGTTCTTCCACTTAATGAGCATGGAATATCTTTCCATTTGTGCCATCTTTAATTTCTTTCATCAGTGGTTAATAGTTTTCAGAGTATAGGTCTTTAACCTTCTTGGTTAGCTTTATTCCTAGGTATTTAATAATTTTTGGTGCAATTGTAAATGGACTCCAGGCTCACATCTTGAGCTGAAGGCAAATGCTCAAATGCTGAGCCACCCAGGCATCCCCATCCCCATTTGTCAGTTATAGTGGGATTTTTGGTGAGGTCTTTAGGTTTTTTTGGTGAGGTCTTTGATATTATCATGTCATCTGCAAATAGTGAGTTTTATTTCTTCCTTACCAATTTGGATGTGTTTTACTCCTTCCTCTTGTCTGATTACTATGGCTAGAAATTCCAGCTCTAAGTTGAGTAAAGGAGGTGAGTGAACATTCTTATCTTGTTCTTGACCTTAGGGGAAAGGCTCTCAGTTTTTTGTCATTGAGTAAGATGTTAGCTGTTGGTTTGTCATATATGGCCTTTATTATGTTGAGTTATATTCCCACTAAATCTACTTTTTTGGGGATCTTTTATCATGAATGGATGTTGTAGTTTGTCAAATGCTTTTTCTATATCTATTGAAATGATCATATGGTTTTTATCCTTTTTCTTATTGATGTGATGTATCACATAATTGATCTGCAAATATTGAGCTTGCCTTGCACTGTAGAAATAAAGCCCACTTGTTCATAGTGAATGATTTTTTAAAATGTATTGTTGGATTAGGTTTGCTCATATTTTGTTGAGAATTTTTACATCTGTGTTCAATAGAGACATTGACCTGTTTTCTTTTGTTTGTCGTGTCATTGGTCTTGGTAGCAGAGTGACACTGGCCTTGTAGAATGAATTTGAAAGCTTTATTTCCTTCTCTATTTTTTGGAATAGTTTGGGAAGAAAAGATGTTAACTCTTCTTGAAATGTTTGGTAGAATTCACTGTGAAGACATCTGGTCCTGGATTTTTGTTTGTTGGGAATTTTTTGTTTGTTTGTTTGTTTTTAATGGGAGACACACAGAGAGAAGCAGAGACACAGGCAGAGGGAGAAACAGGCTCCTGCAGGAAGCCCGATGTGGGACTCAATCCTGAGACCCTGGGATCACGCCCTGGGCTGAAGGCAGATGCTCAACTACTGAGCCAGCCAGGTGTCCCTGTTGGGGAATTTTTTATTACTGATTCAATTTCATTATTGATAACCAGTCTGTTCAAATTTCATATTTATTCCCCTTCGGTTTTGGTAGGCTATGCGTTTCTAAGATTTTATCCATTTCTTCAAGATTGTTCAATTTGTTGGCATAAAACTTTTTATAATATTCTCTTACAGTCCTTTGTATTTCTGTGGCATCATTTGTTATTTCTCCTGCCATTTCTCATTTTGAGTATTGTCTGTCTCTTTTTTTTCTTCAATGAGTGTGGCTAAAGGATTATCAATTTTGTTGATCTTTTCATTGGACTAGCTCAAGACTCCATTGATCTGTTCTATTGTTTTAATTAGTTTCTATTTGTTATTCTATTATTTATTAGCTTCATTTATTTCTGCTCCGATCTTTATCATTTCCTGCCTTTTACTGGATTCAAGTTTTGTTTTTCTTTTTCTAGCTCCTTTAAGTGCAAGGTTGGGTTATTTATTTTGAGATTTTTCTTCATGAGATAGGCCTGTATTGCTAAAGACTTCCTTTTTAGAATAGATTTTGCTGTATCCCCAAACATTATGAACCATTGTATTTTCATTTTCATTTGTTTCCATGTACTTTTTTATTTCCTCCCAGATTTCTTGGTTGTCCATTCATTGTTCGGTAGCATGTTATTTAATCTCTGTGTATTTGCATTCTCTCAATATTTTTTCTTGAGGTTGATTTCTAGTTTCATAGCATTGTGGTCAGAAAAGATGTATAGTATTATTCTGATATATTGGAATTTATTAAGACTGCTTTTGTGGCCTAATAGGTGATATATCCTAGAGAATGTTCCATGTGCAAAGAATATATTTCATTGTTTTAAGGTGGAATGTTCTGAATTTATCTGTTAAATCCATCTTAAAACCACTCTTAACTCCTCTCCCCCAACATGTTTTAGGTATATGATGTCATATTTTATCCTTTCATTTTGTGAATCCCTTGACTGATTTTTACAGATATACTTATGTTTGCTGCTTTTGTACTCCAACTTTTTCATACTTTCACATACATACTTTCCTTTCTACTCAGAGTCCTCTTAACATTTTTTGTAGCATTGGTTTGGTGGTCATGAACTTCTTTATTTTTATTTTGTCTGAGAGACTCTATCTCTCCTTTTATTTTGGATGATAGCCTTGCTGGATTGAATATTCTTGGCTGCAGAATTTTTTCTTTTAGAACTTTGAATATATCATTCTAGTCCCTTCTGGCCTGCAAAGTTTCTGCTGAAAAATCACCAGATAGCTTTATGGGGTTTTCCCTTGTGTGTAACTGCTTTTCTCTTGCTGCTTTTAACATTCTTGTCATTACTGACATTGTAATTACTATATGTCTTGGTGTCAACCTCTTGGTGTGAACAGAATTGATTCTGTTGGGGGCTTTCTGAAACTCTTGGATCTGGATTTCAGTTTCCTCCTCAGATTTGGGAAGTTTTCAGCTATTGTTTCTGTAAGTAAAATTTCTGCCTTCTTTCGTTCTCTTCTTCTGGGATCCCTATAGTATGAGAAGTATTATATTTTTGGGTATTGCTGAGTTCCCTAAATCTATTCTCTTTTTGTATTTTTTTCTCTCACCTGATCAGCTTGATTGCTTTACATTACTCTGTCTTCCAGGTCACTGATTCATTCTGCTACTTTCTCTAGTCTATTCTTTATTTCATCTAGCATACTTTTAATTTCATTTATCAAGGTCTTTATCCCTGATTGGTTCTTTTGTTTTGTTTTTGATCTGTTAAGGGTCTCACTGATGTGATTCATTTTTTCCCCTCAAGTCCAGTGAGTATCTTTATGACTATTATTTTATTTCTGTGTTAAACATATCACTTATGTCTGTTTCATTTAGGACTCTTGCTGTAATGCCCTGTTCTTTTATTATGGCATATATTGTTCTGTTTCCTCATTTTCTGTAACCATTTCTGTTTCTATATGTTAGGAACATCAACAATGTCTCCTGCTTTTGAAAGTAGTGGCTTTATGAAGAAGCACTCCTGCAGTGCAGTGTCCCCTGTTCACCAGAACCTGGCACTTCAGGGTTGTCTTCTTTGTGTGTTGTGTGTCCAGCTGTTGTGGTTGAGCTGCTTTTTCCTTCAGTCCAGTCATCTGTGATGGCTTTCTTTGCCTGTTGTGGGCAGGGTTACATCCCTGTGTTGTTAGTTGGGCAGTCTGGGTCCACCTTGGGCTTGAATTTATTCAAACAGGCATTTGCAGGAGATGAAGTAACACCAAACCGCAGAGTGCTTTCCCCATGTTGTTCCCTGAGATACTTTTATTGGTAGGTGGGGGCCTACAGTCAGACCAGTTGTATGCTTCTAGCCCACTACTGGGGCCACAGTATGGGTGGCGTGTGTGGTTTTCTTATCCTCAGGTCAGGAATCATTTTGGAATTATGCTGTCCCCTTTTGGGGTTATTTGTACACTGCCAGACTTGTGATACTGCTTTGGCTTGGTTGCATTCAAGAGTATATTTAGTAGAAAGGCAGATTCATATGGTGTGGAGGTGGGAGGCATGGTGTTAGAAAGTTTTGCAGAGACCCTCCATGGAAGGGGACCTCCACCAACAGAGATTGAGGCAGGCCTTGCTGGAGGGGGCCTATATTGCCAAAGCCCTGGGTGGTAGGAGGTAAGGTGTTACCAAGTTAGGTAGGGAGTGTTGGAGCCATGCTGGTTCCTACAGGTGGACATGTGTTTGTACTGGGAGGAAGGAGAGGATTTCTCCCTGCCACTTCCTTTGTCTCTCCAGAAGTGTCCCAAGGATATCTGTTTCTCCATCAGGCAATCTGAGATTAGTAAGCAAATCTCCCACCTGTATATCCTAAGCATTTTTCAAACTGCTATGCTGTATCTCTGAGGGGCTGCTTGTTGTGCTCTTTCTCTAAGGGTGGGCACTCAGTTTTCTCACCCTCCTGGGTTTCCCAGGAGCCCACTGGTTTTGAAAGTTCCAGGTTTTAAGTCCCACTTGTTATAAAAACTCACAAATTCAGCCCCTCTGGTTTTCATAGCCAAAAATTATGAGGATTTGTCTTCCCTAAATAGGCTCCCTGGTGTGATAGTTTCCTCACTCCTCTGCCCTGGGGCATCCCTCCCTCCCATAGATAGTCCCATGTATCCACTTAGCTCTTAACTTTGTCTCTGTCCTTTCTACCTTATTTGATGTGGCCTCTTCTGTCCATTTAGTTTGGAGTTTTTTCTGAGTCTTCAGTTCATTTTCTGGGTTATTTATACTGATGTGAGTGTTGTGTAATTGTTTTCATGGGATGAGGTGAGCTTATGGTCTTCCTACTCTGACATCTTTGCTGGAAGTCCATTAATTTTTTTTTCATTTTAATCACTATGTGTTTTGATATGGACCTTCTTGGATTTCTCTAATCTGGAGCTTTCTAAACTTCCTGAATATGGATGTCTGTTTTCTTCCCCAGAAAAGGCAAGTTTCAGCTATCATTTCTTTAAGTAAATTTTTACCCCCTTCTCTCTCTTCTCTTTCTGGCATCCCTGTAATGCAAATGTTATTATCTTAGATGATGTTGCAGATATTTCCTTAACCATTTGTCATTTTTTGTTATTTATTTTTTGCTGTTCAGACTGAGTTGCTTTCTAATACCTTGTTTCCATATTGCTGATCTGTTCTTTTGCATCCTCTTATCTGCTGTTGGTTCACTGCTCACTTCTGTTATTGTATTCTCCACCTCTGACTGGTTATTTTCCATGTTTTCTATCACTTTGTTGAAATTTTCCCTGAGTTCATTCACTATTTTCTTAATTTTGGTAGCTTTATGACAATTCCTTTGAACTCTTTTATCAGGTGTATTGCTTATCTCCATTTTGTTTAGGTCTTTTTCTAATTTTGTCTTGCTCTTCCATTTGAAGCTTTCATCTATCTCCTTATTTCATCTAACTTTCTGTATTTCTCCTTGGTATTAGGTAAGTCAGCTACATTTCCTGGTTTTGAAAGTAGTGTCTTTTGTAGTTGAGGTCCTGTGGTAGCACAATCCTTAATGGTTATCAAAACCAGATGCTCCAGAGGTATCCCTTGTGAGCTACACATGCCCTCCTACTGTGGTTAAGCCTCAATTGCTGCGTGCATGCTGGTGAGTGGGGCTAGTCCTTAGCTCACTTGGCTGCAGTAACCCACTTTACCTGTTGAGGGTGCTGGGCAGTGTTTGTTCCCCAAGCTGTTGAGAGGTCTGACTGTAGCCCTCTTGGGTTGGCTCTCAGGTGAGACAACTCTCAGCCTGGCTCTACAATTAGCTGCTAAGACAGTTGCAGGTATACCAAAGGGTAGGGATTTTTTTCCCTACACAGCCCAGCTGCTTTAACTGGGGGTACACTGGTGTGTAGGGTTATCTTCCCTCACTTCAGGGTAGAGTTTGCTTTTTAGAAGTGCCTGCCAAGGTGGACAAGTTGGGTGGAACGGGACCACAGGAGAATGCTAGGGTGTGGCATGCTGTGTGACAAGATAGATGGAGATTTTTAGACCTGCTTTCACCCAAGCATTGAGCTATCTAAGCTTGGGGATGGCCAAAAAATTGACACCCACTGGTATTTTTTTCCCCTAGAGAAATCTATAAATCCCTGCCCCTCTGACACAGGTCCTAAAATTAGCCTATAAATTTCCTTCACATATAGCCCAGGCACTTTTTAAACTACTGCTTCCATGCTTTGTCTTAAATTGAATAAATGTGCTGGCTCTTGAAGGGCAAAGAATGGGTTTTCTATAGCCCTCCAGCACTCCCACATTTATGCTCCACTGATTTTTCTGAGCCAGAGACTAATCTTCTTAATGTGGCTTCCCATTGCTGGGAGTGTCCAGTTTAAGGGGTCTGATCCTTTCACTTTTCCATGCTTGTGATATCTTCCTTGTCTGTGCTTAAATTGTGCTGTGGATTTAATTCCCAGTCATGCTTCTGTCCCTCATACTCTTTCCATGTGGACTTCTGATGACTAACTGTGGAGATCTGTTCTATCAGTCTTTAGGTTGTTTTCAGAGTGAGTTGCAATACATATGGTTTTGTTTATTGTGCCCATTGGAGAGACAAGCTCAGGATCCTCCCACTCAGTCATCATCCATATACTCCTCATATTAAATATTTTAAATATCAATGTGGTACTACATCCAGGGACATTAAAAATTTGGCATTTGGAATAGCTGACCTTCATTTATGACCTCACCTCTTTCGCTAACTTTTTTAGACTACATCCCAGAAAATTCTCTTTTCAGAAAGTGACAAAAAGCCCATAGGGGACTGCCAGCTTGACTACTGAGACTGAGAAGGAAGTGGAGAAGAACTTGATTTAGTTCCAGGGGCTTCTCAGCAAATATGGTTTCTCAAGAGAGTATAACAATAATTATAAGATTTAAATGTATATTCTTATCTATTCCAATGACTTTATGAGGAAAATTATGATTATTGTCCCTTTTTATGAACAAGGAAACTAAGGCTCAAAAAGGTACAGTGACTTTCCCAGGGTCATAGAGCCTAATCATTGGTAAAGCTAGAGTTTGAACTTTGGCTTTGTAGTTTCATTCTTATCTGCTGTACAATCTTACGTCTCTAGTACATCAAACTGCTCCACTCCCAGGTAAAAGACATCCATATTTCAGCAATTGGCACTCCTTGCTCACTTGCTTCCTGTTAGCCACAGATATCTTTTCAATAAATTCCCTGTTGAAGTTCGAGAGGATGGGTTTCTGTTAACTTTTGCCTTAAACTGCATGTGCTGTATAGTAAGAAAAATTGAAAATAAATGAAATAAGATTTCAAGGCAATAATCTAGAGTAAGAAATGAAACTGAATAAAATGACCAAGCAGAATGAAGAGATCAATTAGGCAGGACATAATGAAATAAAAATTATTAATAAATTGACAATGGGCAGGTATTAATGAAATAAAAGCATAACAAAGTAGACATGATCAATAAAAGCAAAAGATGGTTCTCTGAGTATGCCATATAAAAGAAAAGGTCCAATGAAAAATAAACAACTATCTATGTATTCGGTACAAGTGAAAAAATTTAGTTATTACTATGGAGAAGATTTTGAAAATGTTAAAAGAAAAAGTACATTACATGGTGATATAGAATACATTTTACAGCCTATGTATATTATTTATTTTATGGAATATATAAATGGTCGAAAATGATTCAGAAAAACTGGAAAAAATAGTCAATGATCTGTATCTGAAACAGTATCAGGGCAGCCCCGGTGGCTCAGCGGTTTACCTCTGCCTTCAGCCCAGGGTGTGATCCTGGAGACCCGGGATCGAGTACCATTTCTGGTTCCCTGCATGGAGCCTGCTTCTCCCTCTGCTTGTGTCTCTGCCTCTCTCTCTCTCTCTCATTAATAAATTTTAAAAATCTTTAAAAAAATAAAAAACAAAACAGTATCAGGCACACATAGTTGTAAAGGTGATTTTGAAAGACCATGAAAGAAAAAGAATCCTTAAGTAATATTGTTTCAGAGTATTGACAAAAGAGGGCATCTCAGATCATTCTGTAAATCTAGGGGATTTCTGTTAATGAAAGAATAGTTTTTAAAAAACCCTGTAGATTTGTTTTACATATAAATAAAAATTTAAAACTAAATAAAATATAATACAATAAAATTCAGTAACATCTTAATTATCATGCCGCAGTAGGCTTTATCCCAGGAATGCAAGAATGGCTCAACGTTAGAAAATCAATGAATGTAATTTATTGAATTAAGTAATTAAATACTGTTCTCACACCAGCCAAATCATTTGGTAAAATTTAATACTCTTTTCTAACTAAAACTCTCAACATAATAGAAATGAAAGGAAATCTCCATAAGTAATAATAGGTGTCTCAGTGTTCTGTCTACAAAACAAAGGATATTCTGGGCATTTCAAGCAGGAATTTAATATATATATTCTATAATAAAATAAACTGATTACTTTAAAACCATATTTAAAAAACTTATTAGCTGTTAGGGCAAGAGAAATTGTAAGCTATGGAAAGTTCACCCTCAGATCTCAGGTTTGTCAGCAATTTTCAGGAAATCAGTAAATTGCTACTAACATCCTGGTTGGAAACTTCAGGAAACCACTGCTGCTGGTAACAGCTGTCTGTTGCGCTAAGTTGGTTTGTCTCCAGAGGGAATACTAGGAGTTGCTGTAAGATCTCCTATCTGCCAAAGCTCAATAATCTGCCCACTATTGTTGGAGGAGAAACCATGGCTTTGGCTTCCCTTCTACCCTCCAAATCTCACACAGGTGCTTCTCAGTGGTTGAATCTAAACTAGAAACTTGTAAGCAAAGAATTTTAGACAGTGTTGTTCCCAGGCTTCCAGTCCTGTGATATGGGGAGAGCATCAAAGGGAGCTGGGGTTGTATTGGCATAAACAGAAAATCTGTCACACTGAGGATCTGCAAACTCTAGAGCCATCTTTATAACCAATGATATATTAAAAATCTATCCAGTGAACTTAGCCACAAGAGGAAGATGTCTACCAACATTGCTACTTTTAAAATTAAATTCCTAAAAAATGAAATACGGCAAAAATATTAGAGACGTTAATACTCTAAAGGGAGAGATAAACAGTCACAGTGTACACAATGGAAGTGTCCATCTGAAAATCCAGGAATTTGTAGTCAAAATATTTTAAGAGTTTCTACTAATAAAAAAATCAAAACCCATGAAGAAAATAAACATAATATATAAGTTAATAATTTATAGAACAAATAAAAGGAATGAATGAAATAAGCATTTCTTATCAGGGAGTTAAAAATTTAAACAAAAATGTGATACCAATCTCTTCCTTTAAGATTGACAACTATTAAATATACTGCTGATATCCAGGATTTGCTATGTGTGAGCAACCACATATTCTTATATCTTGTGATGGCATTAAAAGTAGGCATGGTCTTTTTTGAGAGAAATTTGACTATTAAGTATATGTAGGAAGTCAGCAGTTTTAGTCCATATCTAATCTGTAGGAAATTCATACTCATGCAAAAATATACATGTAAAAGGATGGTAATGGAAGCAGTGTTTTAAAGCACACTAAATGGAAATTCCATAAGTTTCTTTTTTTTTTTTAATTCCATAAGTTTCTATCAGTCAGGTGATTCTTAATAGTGATTTATGTATATTATGAAATATTCTTCAATCATTAAAAAGAATGAGCTATGTCTTCATAAACAGACTTGGAAAGATACCAATATATAATTGTTAAATGAAAGTGGTAAGATGCAGAGCAGACCATATAATATGGTTTCCTTTATATTAAAAATCATGCATTTGCATATTTGTTCATACATTAGGGAAATGACTTGAAAAAGGGTGTTAAATGAAGTATTTAACTATTAAAATTGATTGCCCTTGGGGAAGAGTGAGATAAGGAGGAGGGAGGGTGTGTATTAGGGGGAGGGAGAAACAATATGACACTCTTTTTATTTGTTTGAAAATTTACGAATGAGAATGTATTACTCGGGTAATTGCTAAAAGTAGGAAAAATTAGTTGAATTCTCTAGTTCTCTCCATTCTCTTCCATTCAGCCGATGGTGGCTTTTTAAATGGCCTACTCCACAGGACCAAAACCTGGAGCATACAATTCAGGGGCAGATGACTTTTCCTTCATCTGCTATGAACTACTACTCTTGCCTACCTGGATCCAAATTCGGTTTTATACTCAGTTCTAGATCTTTTGGTTCTGGCTCTTTATGTAGACCCTTTGTACTGGAATTTGGGACTTAGTTTCCTGCTCACTCCTAGGATCTCGATTGAAAGAGAGCAGTTCTTCACTGTAATATCTATGGAAATACATACACACACACACACACATGCACACACACATTTATTTATTTATTTATTTATTTATTTATTTATTTATTTAAAGATTTTATTTATTCATGAGAGACAGAGAGAGGGGCAGAGACACAGGCAGAGGGAGAAGCAGGCTCCAAGCAAGGAGTAGGACTTGATCCCGGGACCCCAGGATCACGCCCTGGGATGAAGGCGGTGCTAAACTGCTGAGCTCCGCCCCCCCCCCGCCCCCGGGCTGCCCTATGGTTATATTTTTTACACAATGTAATAGAATAGCAATCTTTCAAAACTGACTTGTCAGTTGACTGGCAAACTCATGTAGCCGTGTATGGTTTCTGTATTTTTCTACACTGTTTTTCAACTGTGAAATGAGTAATTTGTATTAATGATGCACATGCTGTTTTTCAACTTTATCACTTCATGGTATATAATTGAAGACAAAACCTGCTTTAAGTGATGGACATACTCTAGATACAGGTAGGCATATTTTATTTAATTTTTGTATGTGTTATAAATCACATACCAATCATAGTCGTAGTTTGTATTGGATTATGGCAACAGAAGGCCCCAACTAAGCCAGCCTCTGAGGTCTTGAGACAGAATTCAGTATTTTCTCAGTAAAGCATGAAAAAACAAATAACATTGTTTAATATACCAAACTAAAATGTAAAATTAGTAAAATCTATATTGTGTAGCCTTTGAATATCACTTACATCTTAGTTTAGAAATTAGAATAGATTTCTTATGGTTTTTAATAGAGCACAATCAATAATTATATTCTCAACTGATAAACTATGCATTAGTAGAATAAACACCTTAAATACAAAATGTTGACAAGCTTAATGTGTGAGAAAGAAGAAAGGGATATATCTAGAAAAAGAATATTAATGGAATGAATACTGCAGCCTATACACTGTAAAGATGTATTTTTTCCTAACATTATTGGTATCTCCCTTGATCTACAGGATTTATACTAGATCATAAATTTCAACTTCCATCTCCTACCATGGCACTTGACAATGACAAACCAATTTTGGTTGAATTGGAAATCATTTAGCAGATGAGGTCAAAATAAATATGGTTTAATTTCACCAATTAGGGGAAGTAGCCACAGAGAGAGTATATTTTTTCTGTCAGGCTGATTAATCATTAATATCATTTATCCTTCTTACTTCTAAATTCAATCCAATTCCAGGTCCATGTGTATGCGCGTGTGTATTGATGAGGGAGGACTTAATATTTTTAAATTTATTTAGAAAAGCAGGAAGAAAAAACACCTAGAGATTTTTAAGAATAAGGAGGAAGTACTTATACTGCCAGATTCTGAAGCCAATTATAAAGCTAAAAGAATTGTAGTATATTTGCACTTGTTTCACAATAGATGGAAAAATTTAAAAGAACAGAATTGAAAGCCAAGAAAGAGACCTAATACATAATAAGCATGTTCCATCAAATCGGTGGCAAAAATGAAATAGTTGGTTGATGGGTGCTGAAATATTTGGTAAGATATTTTAAAAGTTACTGGAATAAGTTTCAGAAGAATTAAGTATAAAACATTAATTTAAACAACTAGGTAAAAACCTACATGATGCTGGACTATCAAAGGGTCTTTAAAACATGACATCAAAAGGAGAAACCATAAGTGAAAGAGAAAAATTTGACTCTTAAAAGACTTCCTATGGCAAAAAGCAACATAAACATTGAAAAGGCAAGTAGCAGCCTGGAAAATGTATGTGTATCACAGTACTAATTATTCTTAATAAAAATAAGTGTTATTTCTCATCAGTTCAGAAAAACAACAAACAAACATATAACCACTCAGTAGGTATCACACAAAGGAAATGAAAAATCATAAATTAAATAAAAATGGCCAAGAAACATTAAAAATGATTCTTTTTTTTTTTTTACTATTGATAAAGATGAAAAAAGCTCACATGGCAAATGCTTTAATTTTCCCATCATTTAAGAAGTAGCAATGTATTTATTGTAACACTTTAAAATAAACGATTAGACACCTAAAAAGGTGAAAAAATTGGCGAATGCAAAAGTGAGTAACAACAACAACAACAAAACAAACAGGAATGTAAGGCAAAATGAGAAGGAAGATTACTATGCAGTTGTCTAATTTTCTAAATATAAGTCACCAGTATGACTAGGGACTTCCCGTTTTCAGAGAAAAAGTTAAAAAACATAAGTTTATAAGTCACATTATCCATGATATAAAGGCAAAGTAGTGAACAGCTATCCTATTACTGGGAATATGTATCATGAGATTGGTCCTTAAAAGTAAATTCAGTAAATCAAGTAAATTCTAGAAGCTTTCTGAGTTCGTGTATTGCATTCTCTAGTAAGGTATTCCTAAACTAAGATATCGATATCTTGGTTTTTAAAAATGAGATTCATCTTCAACTTATACCTGCCTGCATTCCTGAAAACAATACTATGTACTCACTCCTGCTCGAATTATTTTTGATGGTGATCATTATGCTCAAAACTTGTCACTTTTCTTCCATTTACAAAATTAGTTTTTAAATGTTGATTGCACTAGTTGGGATATCATTTACACTGTGGTAATAAATCACTTACTTGATGTTTTAATATTTATGGTATGTCTTTATTTGGACAAAAATTACAAGGAATTGCTTTTTGGGAAAAAAAAAGTGCAAGAAAGGTAAATGTGTGGTTCTGTGGAATGATGGTTAGTCTTAGCAATTGGAGAGTTCCGCCATTCTCATCACAGCTGATGTTACTCCTCATGATGATCTAGAGAAGTTCAATAGCTTTAGTTGTATTCAAATCTTTTCAAAAGCCTCTTCCTCTTAAAGACTGGATCATTTTTGATCTATAGATCATGGAACAAAGAAAGAGCTGTCAGGACTCCGGTGAGTCTTTGGGACATCCATTCTGTGTCTCTGTGTTAGGAGCACTGGCAATTTTTTGATTCATGAAATTGCTCTTAGAAAGCATTTGGGGCCCTAAATGACCAGATGGGCTATCCACATCTGTTTACCCCTCAGGATTTAATCACTCTTACATCATATGAGCCTTGATTACTTTATGGTAGAGTTCTTAGTCCAGAAAGCAGCCATGGTGTTCATAGGAACTCCCAGTTTGATCCAAAACTTGAGTGGGTTTCTATAACATGAAAAGTCACCATCAGCAACATTCAAAATTATACCAATATCTGAGCAAAACAGAGTCCAATTTCTCTAAACTTACTTTAAAATATTTACTTTTTTGGGATGCTTGGGTGGCTCAGCAGTTGGGCATCTGGCTTTGGCTCAGGGCCTGATCCCAGGGTCTGGGATGGAGTCCCACATCGGGCTCCTACAGGGAGCCTGCTTCTCCCTCTGCCTGTGTCTCAGCCTCTCCCCCCTGTCTCTCATGAATAAATAAACTTAAAAACCTTTTAAAAAATTTAAAATATTTACTTTTTTGATATCTAGCCATGCTTTCAGATACCTGAATCCCCTTTTGGAAATGAATTACTCCATTACTTTGCTGTAGATGGCCTCAAGGTAAGTTCTGAATGTTTCCTGTAATTTCATAAAGAACAGGACATATGCCATGCTGTACTGGTAAACTAGCTATCTGAAAGAGAGAAAAGGCTCGATTCGTAGTGTTTGCTGATGTCTTCCCCCATGGCCGATTAGCAACCAACACTTTGTCAACCAGTTCATAAATTCCTGAATATTTAACATTCGGCTGTGAACAAGAACTCACTGGCACGCACACACCCTGTGCATGCGCACGTGCATGTAAATGGCAGTCCCTTTGGAGGTAGTATTGAATCGGTTTAGGATTCTGAGAGCTAAAAAGAAAAGATAAAGGTAGACTTAGAATCATCTAGGGATTTTTTTTTCCAAATTTACTTGCAGACTGGTAAAACTCATCCCTACTAATCACCTAGGTCTTTTAAGAAATATTTGAAAGCTTTCCCATGAAACTTTAGCTTTTAAAATATCATTTGCATTCTTTTGGCCTCTGTAATACTTATCAATTTAAATATATCACTGGCTGCTCCCTCTCCCTGTACTAGCAGGCAGTTTCTTTTAGTCTAACAGCGTCTGCAGATAGCATTGTCTTGGTGCAGGCTCAGGTTGAACGGTGGGTGACTCGAGGTGAATATTTTTCATAGTTTTAGCTGCAAATAAGCAGGGAAAAGAGAGGACAGAACTTTTATTTTCCTTCCTTCTTGTGGGTTGTTCTGTGCCTGGAGAACAGAGGTCAGGGTGATGGATAGAAAGCTAAGCCATCACCAATGCTGAATATCCATGAGCTTAGATGCACTGCTAAGATGAGGATCTATAAAGACATTGGTTTTACACTCAAGAAAATTATAATATTAGTGTTTCATCAACAGAGGCATGTGTATCTGGGTGTTTAGGTGTCCAACCCTAGAACTTAATGTTGGAATTTGGTAGAAATAAGATTAGAACACAAGACTGGTGTTCACTCTTAACTTCCATTGGCCAAATGGAGGCACTTTTTATTTATATATCAGAATAGCATGAAGGCCTAGGGACAGAGTAGACACTTGTAAACATTTATTTATTAGAATGTCACTTTTCAGTAATAGCCAATACTAATGGCTAACAATGGGTAAGTCATTATGTTAGGTAATGTGCTATATGCACTCTATATTACTTTGTGTAATTCCTACAACTCTATGAAAGAGCTATATTAGTACTGACTTAAAATTTAGGAAAACTAGGGCTTATCCAAGTTGAGGACTGGATTCAATTTAAAATTATTTTTATGTTTTCAAACCTATATGTCAATTTATAAATTTATGTGTGATTAATTTGCATAGCATGGGGATAAAGTGATAATACACATATCAGTTAGGTACTGTTAATTTAAGTTTGGAATGACATGGTTTAAACTGCTTGCCAAATTTGGGGTGTGAAGGGTTTTCTCAGTGGCAGTTTAGTTTGAGGGCATTGCTTGATCGCCAAGCCAACAGCATGTGACATTACTCTCATCATAATGCAGTGAATTCTTGGCCAGCATCCATAATCCTTTCCAGTTATTATGTGTACCTTTAAGTATTCTGGGATTATGTTTTTATGGATTCTTATGTCCATAACTCAAGTGAAAATATGACTGCAAAATGCAATATGAACCAGGAATTCCACAGATAAAGAAATAAAACAGACTGACATCAATGGACTAAAAATTCAGGCTCTCTTAGATGCACTTAAAAGATGAATTAATAAATATTGGTTTCATGCTTCACCTTTGTATGCAGTACTTTGTGTGCAAGAATTCCTAATAGTTTCATGCCTTATGTCTATTACAGATCTATTGGACATTTTCAGAAACTGTGTTTCTGTTCATGAATAAACATTTTTAATGTTAATATATTTACATAAACTATTTACAGTTCATTTGGATGTAATGTGGAAGAAAAATGGGGCACAACTGGCCTTTTTTTTTACCCTACCAAAGTATATCTCATTTTCTTTCTTATGTAAAGTTTCAGTTTGATTTAAGTGTTTTTGAATCACTTGCCACTTTCCAGGAAACTACCCAAAATGTAAATTGAGAGATGTTAATATATATGTTATTGAATTGTTTTTTAAAAACCACAGCCCTGAAAAAGAAAAATCAAACATAATAAATAGAGAAGTTTCTAATCAGAATCTGGAGAATCCAGTAAAATGTAATTAGGCAATTCTCATTTTCTTTTTGCTTTTGAAGATTTTTTTAAATTTATTCATGAGAGACACAGAGAGGCAGAGACACAGGCAGAGGGAGGAGCAGGCTCCCTGTGGGGAGCCCGATGTGGAACTCGATCCCAGACCCTGGGATCACACCCTTAGCTGAAGGCAGATACTCAACTGCTGAGCCACCCAGCTGCCCCAATATTCTGATTTTGTCTTAAAGAAAGATGACATTTTCTCAGATAAGGTCAATTGTGATAACTTCTTATGAGAATGCATTATCAACAGAACCTTAAACAATATAATATTTTCATCTTCAGCTTTATAATGATGTGGTCAACAAGTTTTATATATAGATGGTCTTCATAGGACTGTTTTTTTAGTGTCTTCCCTCAACAACCCAAGGACATAAATAAACACTGTTGGGAGGAGATTTACCTACTATAGTTCAGGGATGTATGAAATAATGTATGAAAAGTTAACAAATAATTCAAAGTAGCATATAATCACATGTACAATCACATGTTTTCCTGTAAGAAAGAAGTTCTAAACTTTGGTCAGAGAAAAAAAGATAGTGCTGGTGTTGTAAGTCTTCAGGGAGAAAATAAGCCTGGACACTTGACCTAGGCTTTGAAGACAAAGTATAAATGAGTCGATACTGGTAGAGGACTAGGAATATATATGCTAAGAGAGAGTTAAGGTTATCATGCCATAAAGATCAAGGGTAAAGAATGACGAAGAACTTTATCTGAATAAAACATACCATTTCTAGTAAAAAATGGTATCTGGAAAACATAGTTTCTAGATTATAAGGCCCATGAGGGCACATATTGTGTCTGGTTTGTTTCCTCAGTACCTAGGATAGTACTTGCTGTGGCCACATGGTAGGAGTTTTATACATTTTTTTTTTTTTTGCCTGACTTTTGATACCTGAGTTAAAGATCTATATGTGAAGTTGGTCCACATAAGTAATTTTAACCCCAGCACAGTGGAAACATCATTACAATAAAAATCAAATTTCCTGAGTTCATATTCAGACTCTGTTGTATAATTTCCAGTTGTATAACTTTGACCAATTTTTATTAACTTTCTGAACGTTAGTTTCCTCAAGCATGCCAGATCCATTAGGAAGATGAGAAAAGATAGCATTTGGGGAAGAACTTTATAAGCTGTTTTGTATTCTCTCATTTAAGATACTATTAATAAAACGAAGAATCCTGGTTTAGTTGCTCTGCTTATGCTTTATCTGGATGGCGGAGATTGTTATATGTTCATCCTTATGCTGTCTTCCTTTTCTAGGCATACAGCTACACTACATTTCCCAGTTTTCTTTCTTTGCAATTACGTGTAGCCATATAACTGAGTTCCAGCCATTGGGATATGGGTGAAGTTAATGCGTACCAATTCCAAGCCTGCCCCCAAAAATCTCTGATGCAACCTTCCACATTTTCTTTTTTTCTTTTATTTGCATAATGAAGAAGACTCTGAAGATCTAGAAGGTAGAAGCAAAAGATAAAACTTGGGTCCCTAACTCATCACCTAATGGAAAACCACCCAAAGAGGGAACTTGAGAAGGAATATCCACATTGGATAGCTGCATGAACTAGACTTCTGTTGCATTGAGAAAGCTGAAATTTCAGGATTGCTTTTATAGTGGTGATCCCATCTAACTTAAAAAATAAAACAAAAGGTCACTGAAGATCTTGATTAGTAGTATCATGTAGAAAGTCATATTTGGATGAACAATTATGTGGTGATATGCAGTAGGCCTTGAAAAGGAAACAGAGTAGATAAGATTAAAGGGGAATCTTGTGAAGATTGTCACGTGCTTCAATTTGTACAGGTGTAAATGGTGTAAATATGCAGAAGCAGATATACTTGGTAGATGATCTGAAATAAGAGTTGAGCTCTATACTAGCTTGACTTGGCAGTTCCTGGGGAAATTAGTGATAGAAGCTATAATTGGGGAAAAAAACAACAGCTTGATCTTATAGTAGGGTGGTTGATTTTGTCCAGCTACTGGAGCTAGCTTGGCTAGGAGCTGAGAAACTGTGCCTTCAGAAGAGAACAATAGTCCTTTCCCACATTTTAGTTCATTTCATCTGACTTTTATCTATTATCATAAGGAATCAATGGACAAATAGATCTATCTTCATGCTGGGCTTCCTGACATGTGAGGTGGGCACCAGCAACCTTTACTATAAATCCTTTCACATGCTCTGGTTATCTTTCTATAAGGGTATATTTTTTCATCTTTTTTTTTAAACATTGTAATTTATTTTGTTGGTTTTGATAGATATGTAGGCAAACTCATCCTTATGCAAACTCAAGCTTTGGCTAACAATAGGAAGAGAATTCTAAGCAAAATATTTATGTATCAGCATAGGAAGATGCACTAAATTTATGTTTGTCCTTTTTATTGATGCTCCTGTGCACTATATCTGAAGAGCAAAGTCTAAGGTAGTTTTCTTGATCCTTAGAAAGTCAATTAATATTGAGAGAAAGAGACATGCAAACAATTTAAAAACTGCATAAAGAAATAATTTGAAAGGTCCAAAGTTCTTTGAAATGGCTACCATTGAATTCTGGTTGGACAGTTGAGGAAAACTTCACACAGAAAAAAGACATGAAAATACTGACAATGATATTGATGACAATAGTTTTATGCAGGCTTCTAAGTATGAGCCAAAAGCACACCTATGAAATAGATGCTGAAACTGATTCAGAGAAGATGAAGAGTTTGTTAACAATCAGAGAGCGAATAGAAAGTGAAATTGAGACTTAGACTCACATGTATCCCATTCCATATATTAGTCAAATCCAAAAGTAAGTCACATATTTGGAAAATGAGTAACAATAAAAGCAATGAGTATTCTGAACCATGAGCATGAAGATTTAAAGGAGACAGAGCTCCTACTGTAAGGGTTAGGCAAGGCTTTCCAGAAGGGCAGCAAAAAAAAAAAAAAATGTGCGTGCTATTCTTTTATTCAATCAAAATCTCATGTACTGTGAGCTTTTCACAATTCATATGGCCAACATGAAGCTCTCAACGAATGTCCTGACCCAGCTTACAGGGGAAGATGAAGGTTTTATATATAAATATATTATCTGCCACGTTCAGCCAATATTTCCACTAGCTTGTGTAAAAACAAAACCCATCTCTATTAAGAACAAGTTATAGTCTCTGTGCTATGATTTCCTTAATCTTATTTCCTATTCACTAATGCAAGGCTTTTTCTCATGAAAGATCAGCTCATTATTGAGTCATCTCCAGTCTAAGGTGCTATAAGCACAACACTCACTGGAATGGATCAATTTATTTTAGGAGTGAGAATGTGGAAACCAAAGGTCATGGGCACTTGGCTTCATTTATTTTCTGGACTTAAAATCTATTAATTATATATCCTATATTCAAGCAACTGCAGAGAAAAATGCTTTATACCTTTAGATTTTTAAAATGTGTTTTAGTAGATTATCTCAATTTCTGTTGAGGGAACAACATGTGTTTTGGAGTTGTAATTATGTATAATTTTATCAATTTCCATGTTTTATGCAGTATTGTGCCCTAAATATCTAATATAAGTGTAAAATGAAAGTTTAATTAAATTAATCATTTTATCCTGGCACAAGACAGCACTCAGCCTACTTCTTTGCAATGACAGGAGATAGACCTTTATTGGGGATGTTAACAGGGGTCTCAAACTATAGCCTGCAGGCCTAATCAGGTCCACTGTCTGATTTTTTTATAGTGTTTCCATAGTGTCATTGGAACTCAGCCAGGTTCATTCCATTGCATATTTTCTATGGCCACTTTCACTCTATAATGGCAGATTTGAGTAGACCATATGGTCCACAAAGCCTAAAATATTTACTATCTGGTCCTTTACAGCAAGTTTGCCAAGCTCTGGCGTGGTTCAGGAAATGTTATATTTTAATCTTCTTTGCCTATTCCCAAACCCAGGAAGAACTTGAAATTTTTATAAGTAGAGTTGATAAAACTCTAACAGTTGGTGCAAAATAGAGAGAGGAGCACAGTGTCTGAAGACAAAAAGCGTTGGCTTAAGGCTTGATTTAACTGTTTTCTACCTGTGCGACCATAGGCAAGTTATTCATCTTTCCTAAACCTCAATTCTTCTGTTAGTGATACATATATAATCTCTATCTCATATGTACATATTAAAAATTATATATTTATAGGCAATACCGTTGCAACTGTGAAAATAGATTATTTTAGAGTCACCTCAGTTCACATTAGTAGTTTTCAGTCAAGGTATGGTGATATCCTAAGAAGTCTCCATCTCAAGACTAGCTCTGTAGTGTTGTTTATTGAATACTTAATATTCAATTTGAGAGTATACTGTGTTACTCTTGGGGGAGTTAATGAAAGCTTTTCCAAGCCAAACTGGGAATTCATTGAAACAACTAAAATGTTTGGAAGTCAATAGGTTAGACTCTAGTTGTATAAATGTAAGTCAGATCTTGATCTCAAGAAGTTACAAGACAGGAGACAGAACTTAAATTTTATGTGTGGTCATAGATGAGTGGTTAACACACAAGGAATTGCATCATGTTACACGGACGTTACCAAAAAAATTCTTGGGGTTGGATGAACCCAGAATATAACACAAATCAGATCTACTTTGCAGAATCAAAGATTTTATAGAAGTGGAGAAATTTTGGATAGACCAAAAAGAGAAGGGAAAGTAGAACATTCCATGGAAATGGGATAATAGGAACAAATGCAGAGAAGTAGAAAAGCACAGAAGTATTCTGATAACCGTGTGTTATCACTAGAGCAGAGATAGACAAATAATACTAGTGAAAGACAATACTGGAAAAGAACACTGGACCAATGTTCTTGGGAACCATAAAGCTAGAAAATACTGTCATTGTCTAGCTGAGTAAAAAGGGTTTACATTGTATGAAGATGCTGGAAATGACAAAGAAGGGACCACTTTAATAAATATAACATTTTTGAGTATTTATAGACAGTCTTCTCTTCTAGTCCTTACAACCTGCCTGTGGTAGATATTAGCTCCAAGGAATAGTTGAGGAGAGGGAGGCTTCCAGTGACTGAGGACAAGTAGTGAGGGGAAGTACTGAGATTCAAATGCAGATGTTTGAGTTCTAAGTCCATTGTTCCTATTTTATATCACATTGCTGCTTGGATGAAGAAAGCAGGGAGGGAGAGGATTCTGAGGTTCTGACCTCAGTGGGAATTTCGACTTATAAAGAACTGCCTTAGGAGGAGAAAAGGAGAACTTTAATGTAGAACCTATGGCACGTGGAAGGGCGCTGAATCAACCAATAGGTATATTTAGAAATCACTAAACTCTACCTCTGAAACTAATAATACACTATAGGTTAATTGATTTTAAATTTAGAAAAAAGACGAACAGTAGGAAATCTAGTTCAAGGGCTCCGATGACCAAAGCTGAAGTCTTTTTCCTAATCTACAAGCCTCGTAAACCTTCATTTATATCCTCAGGCTGCCCCTTCTATGTCTTTTCAGTCTGTTTCAACTATCTGGATCCTCCTATTAGTGACTGGAAGGTCACAGAACTTTAAAAAAGAGGGGAGAGAGATAGGAAGACAGACTGCCAATATGTGCATTCTAGGTCCATGTGCTTCTGTCTTCATCTACCCTCTGGAGTTGGGGGTGGATGTGCTGATTTTATGCCAACATGTCTGTACTTTTCTTGGGCAGCTTTGGGCATATGACTGATGGGTAGGAACCATTACAGAGTTCTGTTTTCTTGATTCTATCAGAGGTCTGTTATCTTTCTGATTGTGAGACATACTAGAAGGACCTGAGGGTACCTGTGGAAATACTTGGGGAAGTAGAGTAAGTCGTGAAAATACATGGCAAGTATAGAAGAATTTCCTTAAAAAAGTAAAAATAGATTGCCCACAAAGTGCAAAGTTTGCTAACTTACTGTATAGCCTAAGCATGGACAATTAGTAGCCTGGGAGTCTCAATATTTCACTGAGCACATCTTGGACAAAGCACATCTTGGACAAAGTTTTTATTCTGTGGAGTGGAACATGATAAGACTAAGAATCAAGAAATCCAGGGGTTGGCTTTGACTAACTAGATGAGTGATTGTTCTAATGTAGCCAAATTCCCTGAGTTGCTAAAAAAGAAAATATTACAATAAAAATGGAAGCGCACTCTGAAGGAGGTCTACAAAGAGCTCTTCTTTCTTTGGTGTCTATATTATTTTACTATCCTAATCCTTTTTGTTTTTCTCTCCCTGTTTTGTTCTCTCATACCTATGCCAGCTCTTCCAATCCTGAGCCAAGGGTAAATTTAGCAAAATGTATCCTTTCATAATCATTGCATCTCAACTGCCTGAAAGGGTCAAAATTCGTATAACAACAACTTACTTTTGAACCTGTGTATTTCTTTAAATAAAAGGCAAAACCCTAATATAATCCTACAGCATTGACATAGGAGAAAATTACTATAATTATGCAAATTAAAATAAGTCAACAAGTTTCAGAACACAATGCGCGATAAGTAATGTTTTTAAAAATAACAGTCACTGAGCCTGGTCATTTGCACTTAATAATAGGCTCAGGAGGGAGCCTAGTGTCTGGGGAGAAACAGCTGTGGTAATAGATGTATTATGGCTTTGATAGGTTCTCTGTAGTAGTTTTATTTCTGTATTTGCTTTATATTATAGAATGCTCCTAGAGTGCCCTGCTATTGAAATTCCCATCATACCCAGGGCTTTAATTAAGTGATTGGATTTGACAGAACTTGAATTGAGGAGGCCCACCACTATGTCAGTTTATGCCAGGATGATATTATCAGGGAGCTGGCAAGTACATGCTTAGACCTTAATTTATGTCTTGAGCTTTTTCACTGTGTAACATAAGGAACACATGCCTCATGTGATTATAAAAGGCATTGAATTTGGCTTATCACAGTTATATGGTCTTCATAAAGTCCAAAAGACAGGATGATACAAAGTGGGTATTTGAGCATTGTGAGTAATAGAAAGCATATGAATTTTGAAACTGGAACTCCCAGATTTAAATCTCAGATCTACCACTGGCCATCTTGAGTAAAAGACCCAATTTTTTAGAGCCTCACATACCTCTTTTTAAAAAATGTTACTCCAGCTACCCTAAGACTAATGTGAAAGTTTAATATTATAATGTAAATAAGCTCTGAAGCTAGTAGATATGGGGTAGGAGATTGATAAAGATTATTTCCTCCCCCTGACCCCTCATTTGAAATTGGTTATTGCTTGTTAGGAGTGTTTTTCCGTTTCTTTCCATCTGTGAATCTTTGAGATATAGGAGCTGTCTCTTGGGTTTAGGACAAATTTGGCCATGAGGGCCCTAGGTTGGCAGGGTTGTAACCACTTTAATTCATTTTGGAAAAACATGAAACAACCCCATTTGCAGCAGGTTGGCCTGATGGCTTTCTTCTCACAGCTCAGTCCATCCCACATAGACCTTATCAAATAATGTGTCTATGCTTTATCCCAGTGGAGCTGGAAGCAGCTGCAACATGCTAGTAGAATGTCAAATACTGATCACATACACTGATTTGTGGTTTTCCTGTCTCTGAAACATCTTGTTGCAAACTAGCTCCTACTTCCTGGGTAACAGGAAACACACTCATTTCATAATGAGTAACAGCACTCGCTTCAGTCCAAACCAAACCTAAGTCCAAAGTTCAGAAGTACAGAATTATTTGGTTTAACATATGTTGCTCATAGCCCAGGCACATAAGGATCAATGGTTTCATTTCCATCTCTTTTTTTTTTTTACCTTTTGTAGTGCAAATGCAAGGCTTTGTCATGGGTTTCATGATTGATAAAGTAAAAATATATATATAACAAATGTTAACATAGTGGATCAGCTAAAACATTCTTCTACCAAAGACAAAAATAGGCAGGTAGACACTAATTCAGGCCTAGTTGGGCTATACACCCTTGACAAAGCAGGCAGACAAAATGTTGTGCCACCAGCATCTGTGAAGAGTGTCCACCTTTGGGAGATATTATATTTCTAATATTTGTTAATCCGGATAGAGGTGCAATGATCCTACAGATTAGAGTCAGTCTTGGGAAAGACATGATGTAGGAAAGCTTAACCTTGTCTCAGTATTTTCCTCATGTTGGGCTCTCTTTCCCTTTTCTTGGGTACCTGTAGCTTGAATCTGGCCTTGGGATTCTCTAACAAAACTCAAAACTCCTATTCCTTCTCTGTCTCTCCTCTTGCAAAAGTCTGATATTCATCATCAGTGTAATGACTATTAATCTTCTAGAGGCATCTGTATGTTAACAGACACAATGCCCTGTACATCTTTCTTATGGTAGGACCTTTTTTTTAAATTTTTTAATTTATTTATGATAGTCACACACACAGAGAGAGCGAGGCAGAGACACAGGCAGAGGGAGAAGCAGGCTCCATGCACCGGGAGCCCGACGTGGGATTCGATCCCTGGCCAAAGGCAGGCGCCAAACCGCTGCGCCACCCAGGGATCCCTTATGGTAGGATCTTAAGTAACAGGGATATGGGGTTAAAACACTTTGAGGCAGGCACCCCCTTTCTACACCATTCAAATCCTGTCACTTGAGTTATAAGATGCTCCAGAAACATGGGAATAGGAGTTACAAACCTTCTTTACAAACTTGCTTTTAAGTTACATTCTTTTAAACTATGATGAATATTGAGATTAAAACAAATCAGAAAAGATCCCAAAGTACATGATGCATTAGTTTACAGCAGAACACTTCTTCTACTGAGAATGACAGAAAAGTTGGACAAAATATAAAATGTTTGAAGAATTTGGAGAACAGCTGAGACAATTGAGGAGTGAAGGGACTAGAAAAGTAATTACTGAGAGATGAGCTGATATTTTGAAAGTTGTTTTCTTCCTAGGGATATTTACCAATTCTTGGCCTATGGAGGGAGGCTAAGAATCTTGCAGAGGGCTTCAGCAATGAGTCAGAGAATCAGCAGAATTTCAGATAATGTCACAGGGTGAGAGGGATAAAAATTGAAGTACAGAGTAATGAAGGTGGCCAAGACTTGAGGGATCAAGATACTGGAGAAAGGAAAAGTACCCTGAGAGAAACCCAACCTTTCCAGATTCTCCCTTGTGGTGTTTGTGAAATTCTTTAGGTAGAACAAGTGTTTATGAAACATACTAGAAAGTCTGAAAAGCAGTGTGGGATCTGGTATCTTTTGGAGCAAAAGAAGCAAAAAAAAAAAAAAATTTGGAGTCATGATCTCTCAAGCAGGAAGAGTTCACCAGTCTCTCACTAGGAACTTCTTGAAGGTACGCAGTGGGAGTGGTGAACCAGACTTTATAAATAAAGGTTTACAATATCTGTAACCCAGCACTGACTTTAGCTCCCTGCTTGGACTCCACTCATCCACACCCAGTTCCTAAGTGGCACCTCCAAATGCATACAATTTTTCTGTGTGGAGAAGTTTTATCAGTTGCTTTTGGCTTTTAATAAAATAAGAGAATCTGACTTAAATGGTAAGAGATAATTTTAGGCACACTGATGAATCTCTAGATTTACATGGTGTTAAAGCTTAACCTATATTCTTCATGACCTTTTCCCCCCCTCAAATCAGCCAATCATTCAAAAAGTATTAGTGCTACCACTCTGTTCCAAGTATTAGTCATTTACAGGGGTGTATAGCAGAAAAGGCATACAAGCCAATTCCCTGTCCTTGAAGAATTCACAGTCTACTAGAGAAACCATATACATTACACATTGAGCCCAATCAGGAATACTGTGCACATGCCTAACACTTTCCTGGCATCCTAGAGAGTCAGATTATTGTTACAAGCTTTGTAGGGAGAAAGATAGGGGGTAGGAAGATAGGGGGTTGTGGGGGACATAGCTTCATGGGCTTATTAATGTTGGGCAATGATAATGTACTAGGATGAAGGCAGTAGGATAAACCCGTCGATTTTTGAGTGTCCCTACTCAAGTTTTAGGATTGAATGTAAGTTATCTCTTTGTCTACATCTATGTTAACACATTCTCACTTCCTCGATCCCAATCAGTGCTATGTGAAATGTATTAAACATGGAGTCTAGGGGCACCGGGTTGGCTCAGTGGTTGAGCATCTGCTTTTGGCTTAGGTCATGATCCTGGAGTCCCACATCAAGCTCCCCACGCAGGAAGCCTGCTTTTCCCTCTGCCCATGTCTCAAGCTCTCTCTGTGTCTCTCATGAATAAATAAATAAAATCTTAAGTATATATATGTTTATGGAGTAATATATATGTTTACGTGGTCTAGGGACCACAAAGATTAACACCATCCTGCTTGTGGTGTCTCTCCTTTCGTGCTGTGGGTCCTAACAATACATCCTTTCTCCCCACATGTAGCGATAACGGCATAAATATGAGTATTCCAAGGACAGGGCTTTACAATATTTTGAAAATGCCAGAAAGTTAGTAAAGAATAGTGGGAGTTTCTGTCATTTCCCCTCTGATTCGATTAAGGACTAGAGCACTCTCTGGCCTGTTCTGCATATAATTAATGGCAGCAGAGTGAGTGGGCAATGATCAAGTTTGGGTGAGTGGGTTTCAAAGTAGGTTAGGTTAAATTAGGCAGAGACTTGCTACAAAGGAAAAGGTTTGTCAAAGGTTGCCATTTGACTTTTTTTTTTAATTGGAGTTCAATATGCCAACATATCGCATAACACCCAGTGCTCATCCCGCCAAGTGCCCCCCTCAGTGCCACCATTTGCTTCGAGGTGGATGGAACTGGAGGGTATTATGCTGAGTGAAATAAGTCAATTGGAGAAGGACAAACATTATATGGCCATTTGACTTTATCAAACTAGAAACCTACTACTTGAAAGAGATGGTCTAAATAGAGCAGCGGGACTTCTGGGCATCAGATAGAAGTGAGATCTGGGGGCAGTAAATGTGCAGCTTATCTAGACAACAGGATTGCCCAGATCTTATATTTTAAACACCTCTGTGATTGTATTTTTTTTAAATAAAATTAAAACTTAATTAAAATATTTAATACGCAATGTCTAAACAGCTTTAGGCAAGATACTAGCTGTGAAATTTTCTTGTAGTTTAGAACTTAATGCATGAACCTGTACTAAAATAACCCTCCCATGATTTTTCAGGAACAGTCTGGTCTGAGGCAGGATATGTATATCTGTAAGTCATTCAGAAGAATAGCTATGTTGCTTACAAATGAAAACATTTAAGGATGAGACAGTGATAGTGCATTAGCTTGGGTGTTAGGATGTTGCAGTAAGAGCTAGAAATTGTGTGGCATATAATAACACTAAATCCAGGCCTTGAGACAGACTGTTTGTTCTCAACTCTTTTAATTTAGTCCCTTCACATTATGTAAATGATGTAAGCAAGTGTTAATGATATTTTTAATAGAATTGATTCAGAAGCATTATAAGCCAAATGGGATACTTTAGGAGTGAGTCACAGCGATTTAATAGGCTCAGGTACTGGTCATTTATTTTCCAGAATTGTGCTGTCCATTCCAACAGGAATGGCATCAGAATAACAATCTATAATCTCTTTTTAAAAATTATCTTCTCCCTCTTCATGTGTATGCACGTGTGTGTGTGAAGAGTACCACTTGTGACCTTGGAAATGAGCTTTTCCTGAAGATTATCAGTCCTGTCAATGTCAATCCTGGAGCTTTGCATGAAGAGCTTTGGTGACATCTTTATCCTGTGTTTAGGATGGTGTCTGGCATGTAATTGGTACTCGAGTATTTTTCTCTCTTTTGTTGTCTGAGGGAAAAAGTCAAAGACTAACTGAATGTCAAGGACTTGGTCAAAGTAGCTGGAGCAAAACACGCCTAAAACTAATCTTCAGAGAGCAGGTCAGAAGGACAAGGATGCAACTCCCAACATCTGAAAGATGGATTCTTACCTTCTTCCTGCTAAGAGACAAAAATGGTTTACATAAAGCATGGGATTGAACCAGCCATTGGGAGATTTAGACATCTCACTCAGGTGTAGTACAAGAAGATTGAAGGAGAAAGACCTCCCATCACATAAGATTGTGATTTGGTTTGAAAGGCCTTCCTAAATGAAAAGTCAACCCTAGACAGTGTTTTTCTGTTAGAATTTTTTAGTTTTGGATCAGTCTCAAATATATAGAAAAACTGGAAGTACAGTATGAAGAACTTTAATTTTCCTGTACCATTCGAGAGAGTTACCGATCTCATGCCCTACCAGCTCTGAATACTTTAGTCTATATTTCCCACCATGAGGACATTTTTCTATAATAGCCCCAATAAAATTATCAAAATAAGAAAATTAACATTGATATATGACTACTATATAATCTTTAGACCCCATTCAAGTTTTACAGTTTTCCCAGTAATTTCTTTAGCAAAAAGATCTAGTTCAGAATCACATCTTGCATTTAGGTGTCATAAATCTTTAGTCCCCTTCGATCTGAAACTGTTACTTTATCTTTCCTTGATTTTTTTTTTATGACCTTGACACTTATGAAGATCACAGGCTACTCACTTTGTAGAATGTCCCTCAATTTTAGTTTGTTTGATTTTTTTCTCATAAATGGATTCAAGTTATGTATGTTTGCCAGGGATATCATAGCATTAGGGCTGTGTTCTACTCAGTGTAGGTACATAACATTTTGATTTGTCCTGTTACTGATGCTACTACTTTGATCATTTGCTAAAGATAGTGTCTGCCAGTTTTCTCTATAGTAATGTACTCTTTTCCCCTTCATAATTATTATTTGCTGGAGAGATACTTTGCAATATGTAACTATTCATTATAAAGCTTGTTATTCATTTTTCCATCAAGCTGTCAATTTATTCATTTACTGACATCAGTATTAATTAGCTGCTTCTAATTTGTAACTGTCACTATTTATTTTGGTGTTTGAATTGTCCCAGATTTGTCTAGTGGGGAGCCCCTTCAAGCTGGCTTCTGTGTCCTTTTGACATGTCACCATCTGTTTTTAAATACTCTTGCTTTTTTTCTGGTGCAAAAAGGTGTTCCAAGCTGATTGGGAACTTCTTTTTGCCATAGTCCTGGAGTCAACATTTTTTCGAAGGAGCCTGCCATTTAGTGGTAAATGGTATTTAGAAAACAAGTTTTGTGTGCTCATTGTTATTGGGGTGTCACTGTTCCCAAGCCCTCTCATTTATATTTACATATAAATTTACATATATATGTATAAATTTACATACATATATACACACATATACACACATGTATTTATATCTATGTCTATTGGAAATCATGAGTTCATATCAATACCTCAATTTTTTCTCTAGTACCACAGGGTTCATTTGATTTTTCCTCCGTTTCCATGTTTGTTGTTCCCTCTTCCAATGGTGAGAAAACTGGTCCCCATTATCCTTGATATATTTACTTATTTAATTAATCCCCCTCTATGTGATGAGTTTCCAATTCACCACCCCCAGCCCTCAAAAATGCTCCCTTGCTCTGCCTAGGCTTTGACAACCCTGGCTGCTATCTCAAGTGTGGATGTTTTCTCATCTTACTAAGCTCTTATTTCAGATCCCAGACTACTACTATTACTGCCATCCTTAATGGATGCCTAATTGGGTATTTCTCACCCACTTGGGCTTTTGTACCCTGCTCTGGGCCATATCCTCCCTGCTCCTGATACGATGGAAGAAAGCCACTCAGCAGTTTGAACTGTTCCTTTCTAGTATTTTTATTGTTTTATTATAATTTTTTTAATAATTGTAAAAAATGGTTATATATAATATCTCCCTGCTCCTGATACGATGGAAGAAAGCCACTCAGCAGTTTGAACTGTTCCTTTCTAGTATTTTTATTGTTTTATTATAATTTTTTTAATAATTGTAAAAAATGGTTATATATAATATACTCTCAGTCTTCTAGCCACCTATTTTCTGGGGTCTCAGTTTTAATAGTGTCTGAAGCAGCAAGAATTTTTGTTCATTAATTCGCTTATTCAAATATTAAGTTCTTATTCTGTTAGAAGTTGGGGATACAGTCCTTATGAGGATTGAGGTTGCAGTCTAGTGGGAGAAGTGACTAAACTTAAGTGTGGGAAGGATTAGAAACACTACACCATGCTGTGGGATCATATGATAGACTTTACTCATTCCAGGACATGAGGGGATAGGCAATATCAATGAAAACTTGTTGATAGAGAAATATTTAAGGTGACACCTAAAGATCTGTTAGCTGGTGAAGAATGTGGAGCTCAGGAGAAGAAATGATTTTATTTTATTTAAAGATTTTATTTTAGAAAAAAGTGTGTGGATGCACATGGGAGTGGGGGGAGGAACAGAGGGGGAGGGAGAAAGAGAATCTCAAGCAAACTCCACACTAAGCATGTAGCCCAATGCAAGGCTTGATTCCACAGCCATGAGATCATGACCTGAGCTGAAATCAAGTGTCAGTTGTTCAACCAACTGAGCCACTGAGGCACCTGAGAAATAATTTTTTAAATAGAGGATATAGCCTATGTAAAAGTAGGAAAAATAGGGCAGGTTCAAGGAACCAAAAGAAATCCAGATTAGTGAGATAGGAAAACTAAGCAGCTCAGATGAGCCTGGAAGGGTAGTCTGGAAAGAAACCGGGAATTTTAAAGACTCCGTCTTAAGAGTAATGGGAAGCACTAACGGGATCTAAACAAGGAAGTTACATGATCAATTTTGTGTTTTAGAAAGAAGTCTCTGGGTGTTTTTGAGCAGAATGATGTGGGTTGGTAAGAGAGATTGTATCTTTGCTAGTTAGGAGACTCCTGACTGATCCCTGTGACAGATGCCGAGGACTTGGACTTAGAGTCCAGCCATCTGCATTAGGTATCTCTATGTCTGACACACAGAGGTCACAGAATTAAGTAATTTACTTGATGTGTATGAGGGATACCTGGATGTACCAATATCATCAATAGGACTCCATTCCACAAAGTAGAATCTGCTGACAAGTGTTACTCCCCTGTGCTCTATGGATGGGAGAATGGGAGTCTGCATTGTATTTATCTACCAATTCCTCACTCATCATTGGTTAAAAACTGCTTGGGGGACATTACATCTCTGGTATTTTCAGTCTGCCCACCATTATAGGCCAGCTTCATTGCTGTGTCTAGAAAAATAGTCCTTAGGCAGAGTTACAACTATTTCCTAGTAACCAGCTCTTAGCATGTGGAGGTGAGTGCAAAGAGGATGTGTGCGGAACACTAACAGCATCTAATACTCTTTGCCTCACTTTTCAGATCTACTAAATTCAGATTTTGATTATTAAGTTCTTATTTTTCAGTACCTCATATATCTTGCTCTTTTTCCATAGCTACCACTTCTTCTTTACTGATTGATTCCTATCAGCACAAAATTTCACACTTAAAAAGTTCCTATGTTTCCCTCCAGTTCTATCTCATTTACTTTTGCTGTTTCACATCAAAACTTTTTTTTTTTAAGATTTTATTTGTTCATTTGAAAACGAGAGAGAGCACAAGTGGGGTGAGGGGCAGAAGAGAAGCAGACTCCCCCATTGAGCAGGGAGCCCCATGCAGGTCACAATCCCATGACCTGAGCCAAAAGCAGGTGCTTAACCCACTGTCCCATCCAGGTGCCCCTACATCAAAATTTTTTGAAAAAGTTATAGGTAGTTGCATCTGATTCCACCCTCTGTTTTGTCCTAACAAAATCCAGTAGGATTTCTGTCCTCATTAACACATTGAAACTGCTGTTACAAAAGTCACCAATCACTTCTATGATGCCAACACCAATAGTCACTTCTCTACACTCTTCTTACTCAATCTTTCAGTATAATTCAGCAAAGATGTGGGTCTGTAAGAATCTTTCCTCCTCTTGATTTCAGTAATACCATTCCTTCCTCATTGGCTACTCTTTCTCAGCCTTATTTAATAGGTTATTTTCTGGTGCCACCTATGATTGTGTCAGAGTTTGATCCATTTATATGCTCTCCAACTTAAGTAATTCAATTCATTTTTCTACTTCACTGATCTCCAGACCAATATAGACAATGCCTAGTTGATACTTTTATTTGCATAGTTAGTAGACATCTCAGCATATATAAAATAAAACTCCTGTTTTGTCACCAAAAAGTCTTCATTCCCCAATGCTTTCCATCTCAAAAAATGTCCACCATTTCCCTAGTTGCCAAAAAACCTATGATGCATTCTTGACTTCTCTTTCTTTAACCTCACAATCTGACTTTATCAGTAAGTTCTCTTGTCTTCATCTCAAAAATAAATCTTGAAAACACAAGTTTCCCCATATTTGTCTCTATCACCCTAGTACAGGCATTATCATATTTCCCCATATATTTTCAATGGCTTCCTAATTGGTCTATAAATTCTTCCACTCTTGTACCTTTATAATCTATTCTATACACAGTAAACAGTGATTTTTTTTTAAGATTTTATTTTTAAGTAATCTCTACACCCATCTAGGGCTTGAACTCACAACCCTGAGATCAAGGGTCACATGCTTTACCGGCTGGGCCAACTGGATGCTCCCTGAGTGATCTTTTAAAATAACATATTAGGGATGCCTGGGTGGCTCAGCAGTTGAGCGTCTGCCTTCGGCTCAGAGAGTGATCCTGGAGTCTCGGGATTGAGTCCCACATTGGGCCCCATGCATGGAGCCTGCTTCTCCCTCTGCCTGTGTCGCTGCCTCTCTCTCTCTACCTCTCTCTCTCTGTCTCTCATGAATAAGTAAATAAAATATTTAAAAATAAACAAATAAAATATTAAATCATGTTGTTTCCTTTTTAAAATATTCTGTTGGTTTCCCATAATACTTAACAACAACAGCAATGTAATTTTGTCCCTTCCTACCACTCTGACTCATTTCATACTACTTTCTTCTACTTTCTGTACACTAACCACACTTGCCTTGCTTTCTGAGGATTCTTTAACAGGGAAATATCACACCCTAGGGCATTTTTTAAATCTGTGGGCGCATCTTTGCTTATTGTGACGTTTGGTGGCATTACCAACAGTGTGTGTGAATCAATGATTTAAGACAGCCTGCAATGTGCAGGACAGACCTTGAAATGAAACACAGTTCTGAATCCTACGTGATTTTCAAATATCCTTCCAGCATTCACGTAGGTGAAAAAGATCAACTTATAATTATTTGAACCTAAAACCTAATTCCACTTTACATATAAACACAGTGTTTTTGTGTGATTTTTAATATATGCTGAAATTTCTAGGAATGCAGCTACATTGTAAATTGAGAAAAGATTATAATATGTTTTGTTAAAACTCTATCAAGAGTTGCTCACCATTTTAGAAAATCATATCACCAATGGCAACGCCATTTGTGGTATTTGAGTTGCCAATGCAACACACCTGTACCTGACTCCATTTGTAGTTGTCACATTCATACTGATTCTAAGTATAGACACAAACATCTGACTACTTCATATGGCTTCTTTTTATTATACCTGAACATTTTCATTTGAAAATACATATCATTTTATTACAAATTACCTTTTTATCATTTTACTTTATATTACAGTTAAGGTACGATATTAATATTTTTGAGGAATATTTGTGTGAATAGTTTCTATCATATATTAATTTAACTTCAGGACAGTAATGGGGATTCTACAAACTATTTGCCATAAAAAAGCAGCTCCGGGCTTAATAGGATTTGGATCTAACCCTGATCTAATACTTTAAATTGATACTATGCCAGGTGGTCAAAGTGCTAGTCCCATTTGCCACAGTCTTGAACAATAGAGAAATTCCTCTCGTAGGGCTATAACAGGAGGGGAAGGCAATGTGCCAGCTTCTGAGCAAATTCTAATATCTGTCTGGAATTAATCTGCTAGAGCTGTACATGAGGCAGAGACGATTAGCTGTTTACCAAAACCCTTTACTTTTCCTCCTTATATATAAACATTCTTTGCCACTAGGTGTGGAGGTCACTGAAAATTTTTATTTTAAGCATGTACTTTGTTCAGAGTTCTTTTTGTCTGTGTATAACCCTACTTCTGGGGATCAGACCTTCTAAGATAAAATGTGCATTACAATGTTCCCCTTCTGTCTTTCTCAACTATTTCCTGTGAACTCCTCTCATGGACAAGATTTATAAAGGTTGTAGGGTTTAAGGGTGTGTTACAGAAACATCACTCTCCTCATCCAAGAAAGTGGTAAGAGAGGTGGGAGCTCTACTTGTGTATTGTTTTATTTTTAGCACATACTGAGTTAAACCTAAAATAATGGTAGAAAAATTAAGGTATAATATGCTTTTCTCCTTTTTACATGTAGTCTTTTTAATAAGATAAATTTTGAATAGGGTTTCTCAGTGTAGGGTTTTTTTCCCTTATACTTGTATTTGTCTAAGATTTTGGTATTGAGTTGCCAGTAGATATTATTTTCAGTGTTGAAGATTTTTGCCCTTTGAGAGGGAGTATCTTCATACATATTTTAGAGATTTTTGAGAGTAGCTGCATTAGAAGCTGATGATGTAGAACCACTTTAAATCAAGATCAACTATATTTATTTAACACACCAGATAATAGCCTATGCAGTTGTCACAGGCTGATGGTGATCCATAGAGAAATGCTAATGGACAGAAGAAATATAAGTCTTTTGTTGTAGGTAAAGAATAAAATTTATGATACACAGACAAAGGAGATGAGGAAGCATATTGCCTTTGGCTCAAGCAAGTTTCTGTGGACTTCAGGTTCCACAACGATGACTCAAGTCCACTGAGGCTACTTGACTAGGGTGAGGATACTATCAAGTTTTTGGGGGAAGCTCACGTTGCCATTCCCTTTAGGACTTTTCTTTCTTCCTTGTCCATTCCCCAGCGCTGAGGACATTCAGGGTACCTGCCTACCAGCCAGATATAAGTAACTTTCAGCCTATTTACAAAATCATTATAAGAGTAAAAAAGTCAATTCTCAAGGGTTAGTTTGCCTGGAGAAACACTCTCTAACAGGCCCAGGGCTTAGAATTACTCAGTGTAGTCCTTCAAAGTTAAATACCCCCATTGGTTTTCAGTGTTAGTTTTCAATTTTGAAACTTAAATTACCATGGTTGTGTGTTGAGTCTTGGGGTTAAGATTAAATTTTCAGTTCCAAACACTAATGTATAATGTCACTGTTTTCTTAGAGAAGAGTTCGTGCAAAGCTCCACCAGCTTTATTAATGGAGGGATTGTTGGCTAGACCTTCATGTCCCCTACTTTCAGAGAAGTGTCATCTATCAGAAAACACTATTGGCACTCTAGGCACCACAAGATAACATTGTAAGATCTGATTTGATTAGTTTTATGCAGAACTTTTTCACAGCAAAGCATTTATTAGAAACAGCTCAGTCAACCAATGACACCTGTGGTTTGCATATTCTGAAAGAAAAAGCAAGGTATTTAAAAGCATGCTTCACAACAGGCTAGTCCAATTAAGGAGCATGTTGTTACTAGTGGGGTGCTTAGGCCAAAGAAAATGTAGAACTAGAATACTAGCAAACCCAATACCTCAGAATACTGGGAGGTACACATCTCATAAGATCCTGTTTTGAACAAATCGTTTTAGAGTAAAATGCTATGCATTTATTGAGGACTAGATCAAATAAATACCTTCTGTGAAACCTTGATCAATGTACTTTGGCAGAACTGATCAATCTTTACTCCAAAAGTAATTTGTTTCTACTTTATAGCACTGATACTGAATTATTATTATTTATAACAGTAGTAGTAGTCTAGTAGTTATTTGGCAGAGCTTATAACTTACTATCTTATGTATCTTCATGGCTCAGTACAATGGCAGGCGTATAGTAATTGCTCATCAAATATTTGTTAAAATGAATTTCTGCCTGCAGATATACACTTAGGAATCAGCGAACGAAACAATTCCAAGAAAGACTGAATATGGTTTCTTCTACATCATAAGTATATCATGAATCCTATAGAAATGGTAGGATTCTGACCTTCCTATTAGCAATGCATCTAGATTTTATTGGTGGAAAAAATGCAGTCTAAGGATATTTCACTAGTATCAAACTGTTAAAGAAGGATGTGTACTAAAAATGGGATTTTAAAATACTAACAAGCAAAAAAGTACTAAGGAAAAAACATGGAATAACAAAATATTAAGTGGTCATGAAAACAAATTTGGATCTTATTTTAGACTTGATTGGTTTTAAAAACACAGTGAACTGGAGACACCTGGGTGGCTCAGTGGTTGGGTGTCTGCCTTTGGCCCAGGGTGTGGTCCTGGGGTCCCCGGATCCAGTCCCACATCACGCTCCCTGCATGAAGCCTGCTTCTCCCTCTGCCTGTGTCTCTGCCTCTCTCTCTCTCTCTCTCTAATGGATAAATAAATAAAATATTTTTTTAAAAAAACACAGTAAACTGAAGTAAGTTAGTTGTTTTCATGTTTTTTGTTTTTTTCTCTCTCTCCCTCTCTCTCCTTGAGGGACTGCATGGCGAAACTAAATTTCGAGAACCATGAGTGCAGGGCCAGAGTGTGTATTTACCTGCCTTTGTATTCCCAGTATTTAACACAGATGTAAGAACATATTAGGTTCTTAATATTTGTTGAATAAATGAATCAACAAATGAAACATGTTAATCTGACTGTGGTTTTCTTATTAGTGGATTTATAGGCGAAAACCCTATTTCTACTGAAAGTTGGCTATGATAATTTTCATAGTTTCACTCTCAATCTTAGTTGTCCAATCTTATCTATTCCTCAAAGACTTATTATTTGGAAATGTGAATTCTCCTGGCATGGGTTTTTACTACAATGAATTCCTCTTGACTCCAGCTGCCTGGTGTTGAAGTTTCTATTTTAAGTGCTTCTCCAGCAGTTTGTCCGCAGAACTACTGTAGCAGTTTTCGCACATAATTTCATTTACGAAAGCTCTTATCAAAAGCAATTTCCCTTTCATGAAATTGTACATATGGGGTTTGCTTTTGTATGCTTTCCCCCAATCGGGAGACTCTTCCTTTGCTTAGATGCACACCTGTTGGGGATAGCTTGAAAAAGAGGGAGTAAGGGGTTGGGAATTCGAAAAGGAGACAAAAGAGATAAAGCAGGTGGCAGAGCAGGAGAGAGATGTTTTTAAATGCAGCTTTGGGAGAAATTAAGGCAGCTGAGATAAAGTTAGAACTTCATCCCATAGGCTAGAAGGAAGAGAAGTGCGTGTGTTCTAGTGTGGAACTGTCATGAGCAGATCCAAAGTTCTGCTAGTGAGTCGTACGAAGGCCTCAGCGGTGCCTATTTGGTATTCCTCGCTGCTTGAATACACGTTGCACAGAGTTTTCTCAGTCAAGTTACTGGATGAATTTGGAGTCACTGTGACCCAGGAGGCAGGATTCAACAGGCTATTCATCTATCCAGAAAAGCGTGTTATGTTATATGGAATACAGCCTGGATAGAGCAGAGGAGCGGTATGTATCTCCGACAAAGCAGAAAATATGTATATAGGTATGTTGTCGAAGATTCTGGAAAGAGATTTTAGTGTTCTGTCTCCATTATTTGGCTTTTAAGAACAAAAACGCCTATTTATACTAACTTTCATAGCTTCATTCAACCTTGGTGGCCCAAACTTACTTTTCCCTTAAAGGCTTATTTTTTTTGGAAATATGAATTCTGCTGGCACAGGGATTTTTGGAGCCTAATCCTTTTATTGGAAAGGAAAAATATATGTTTGTATAGCAATGTAAAAATTGCATGAGCCACAGAGATGCAAAAATATTACTTTCTTTCCATAACTAGACTTAATTTTAATCTTGAGCCCCCTTTTCAGTCTGAAGCAGAAAAACTTCATTTAGTAACTTACAGTTTTAGTGGTTTCTCAGTGATTTCAAATTTAAATCAGTCAAATTTAAGATGTCTCCCCCCCCCTCTTATTCTCCTGGGGGCTGATGTTCATCATAAATGTGCGGCAGGATGCAGCACTTTTGAAAGAGGGCATCCGACCTTCCATTCCGATTTGCCCTGTGCTGACTTCAATTCACATGGACAATGTGAATTGGCTGTCTGCATGTCACAGGGGTTGGCTGTCTGCATGTCTAGAACTCGGGGACCCTCCAAACTGTTGCTTTTGTTGGGGATACCGTCCCCCTTTTAGACTCAAATTGTATGATTTGCATTTTAGCAACTTACTTTCCCAGTGACCACCAGAATCTTCCCCGTCTGTTGGTTTTATATTACATTCAGGACATTCTTTGCCACATGAGAAAATATTTGATAGTCCCCCCCCCCAAAAAAAAATATTTGATCCCTACCAGACCCTTCACGACTTCTAAGAGACTGCAGGAAATCCATCGTGGGGGCACCTGGTTGGCTCAGTCGATTAAGCAATTAAGCATCTACCTTCAGCTGAAGTCATGATCCTAGGGTCCTGGGATCAAGTCCCATGTTGTGTCAGGCTCCCTGCTCAGTGGGGAGCCTGCTTTTCCCTCTCCCTCTGCTACTCTCCCTACTTGTACGCCTGCTCTCTCTCTCTCTCTCTCTCTCTCTCTTCTTCTTCTCTCTCTGTCAAATAAATAAATAAAATCTTGGGGAAAAAAAAGTCCATAGTGAATTCCTCCTCCCTCCCTTCTTTCCTTCCAACATTGTTTTTTCCTTCCAACATTTAATTCAGTGCCAGATATTTGTGAGGCATGGGTAGTAAAAGGTTTCTTCCCTGAAGAGTATTATTTCTAGTAGAATGTGAGAATTTAACTTTCTAGTGGGTTGTGAGAATCAAAATAATTTAGCTCTGTCCCAACACATACACAAAGCTTAGACACTGAAGACTGAAGCTACGTTGCCCCACAGCATACTATCTATATTAACTTCATTATTTCATAAAACTCTTGCCATGCTAAGGCTTTAACTCTTCAACAGAAAACCTAACAGTTTGCACCAGCAAATTCTTTGAGCTCTTTGTTTCTGAAGTCCTAGCCTTGCTGTTTTATGGTCTTTACCCTATTCTAACCAATCCCACCTCCTAAATCAAGATCACCTTAAACCAAACTTTCAATTCTTAATAAATTCTGATCTCGTCTCTCTCTGAGACACTGCCAAAGCACTGTCAGGGTGGTATCTTCCCTTACACGGTAAGCAACAAACTTAGCTTTGCCTCAACAAATCAACAGGCTATGTTGGTGGTATTCAGGGAGCCAGCACTTGACAATGGTATCATCATAACTCAGTAGCAAGTCCTGCTTCTAAGAGAAGGTATATTTAGTACATATAATTAGCTCTAATTGCTGTAAAAGATTATTTTAAAATGTATGTTTATGCATGATCAGAAGTCAGGCCTTTCATTGCTGCTTCATGATGCGGTTTGAATACCCAAACCAAATACCACTGACTATTTCTCAATGGACATTAAACATGCGATCTTTGTTTTAAAAAATGTGATTTTTGTTACTCACCACACTAAGATTTAAGGCAGGTTCTACTCACGCATCATGTATTGAGTTTAGGCCCTTTCTATGATCCCAGATGCTGAGTGTTCCTCACTTGTCCTGAACCCATGCTACATTCAGTCTCCTGCTATGTGATTAGGTTCCTAGAACATCTGACACAGGAGACATTTTTATGCATTTTTAAATTTTTGACTAAAGTGTGTTAGTAAAACCTGCTGTCTGCTGATCTATCCAGGTGTTATAGTCTGAATGTATTCCCCTCAATGTCGATGTCAAAACTCCAGCTCCCAAGGAAGTCAGTGGACTTAAGGGGGGGAGGGGAGGCTTTGGAAGGTGATTAGTGTCTTTATTAAAAGAAGCTAAGATTGCTTGTGAGGATACAATGAGAGGTCTGACCTGGAAGAGGGCCCTCATCCGACTATGCTAACAGTCTGATCTCACACCTCTAACCTCCAGACCTGTGGAAAATACATTTCTGTGGCTTATAGGTCACCTAGTCTTGGTATTTTGTAATTGCAGCCTGAATGGACTAAGAGGTGAACTGAGCTACACAACAAATGCCGTCCCTAAAATTGCTCTGTTAAGTGTCTGTAAGATCTCCTTCGGCCAGGGTTTTCAGTTGTAGGCAACAGAATCTGACCTAGCAAGTTTACTTGGAAAGGGATTTATGACAGTTCACAGAATTATTGGGAGAGCTAAAAGTACCGACTCTAGGCTGAGCTTCTGGGAACAGTGCCCAGAACCTCACTGAAAACTGGCTTGCTAAAGAAGCTGCTGTTGCCATTGGCCTTGGAACCCAATGCCTTTGCCATATCAGGAAGATGTTGCATCGGGCAAGTGTTCCCACTGCTGCTAGCTTCAGAAGGATCGAGCGCCCTTGCCAGGATGCTGTTTAAGACTGGTTTCCAAAGTGTGGTCCCTGGAAGCAGCATTGGCATCACCTGGTAACCTGTTGGAAATGTAAATTCTTCAACTCTACCCCAGACCTATTGACTCAACTGCTGTAGGGGGAAGGCCTGAGGATTTGTGTTTCTGATACAAGGTCAAGTTTGAAATCTTCTGTACATTGTGTGCTTCATTACCCTGAACCTTATGCATATACAGTTATATCTGCTTGGCAGAGTGTAGGTCATGTGAGGAACTCTGGCAAAAAAGGAGGGTAATGGAGTCTCCAGCAGTACTTCTCAAAACTCAAGGTGTATAATGAATCACTTGTAGATCTTGTTAAACTGCAGGTTCAGATTTAGTAGGTCTGGTGCCCATTGCTAATGAGGTCGCAGGTGATGCCGGTACTGCTCCATGGACCACAGTTTGAGTAGGAAAAGTTTATAGCACAGAAATACATGTGCAAAAAGGAGGCCAAGGGGATTGTGAGTAATCCAATGTGCGGTATATTTTACTCATCCTGTCTTTTAAGAAAAACTCATAACCACCAAAATTTGTAGAATCTTCACAACCTGTTCTTTCCTTTACTCTGAATAAGGAGTCCATTTCCTTTCTTGGATAACTTTCAGTGCCTGGGTATTAGAGTTTAGGAAAGAAGTTAGATTTTTCTTAAAGCGTAAGTTAAAGCCACATTCAGTAAACAGCTCCTTGATTTTTTCTCTGAATATCTTTTGTCTTCTAAGACTGCTTCTTAGTCAGAAATAGACTCTACAAACTCAACTGCACACCCTCATCAAGGCTCTTCTTGCAACTGCCACTGCTGATTCCCTCCCTACCCAAATAGCCTGAAGTCGTTGAGTCCTGCTAGGATAATTTCTGGAAGATTCATCTGGCTACCTAATAGCCACTTGAATACATTTGATCCTTTCCCTCATGGCCAAATCAGTGCTTGGTTTTCATAGAAGCATTCTCAAATTTTAGGAACAGTTTTGCCTTTCCTGCCTGGAGAACTTTGGGCAGCATTACCATTTGTTGATTTACATTTCTGCTTTATCATGATACTCTATCCAACATACCTCCAACCAGAGAACATATTTTATAGCAAAGGAAGCATGACTGGTCTTATGATGTGTCCATCACCCAAAGCAATGGCTGTATTCTCTGGTGGTAGGTATATCTGCCACCTGGTTTTTCCTATTTCTGAGTTCTCACAGAAAAATGAATCCTTATTCTGGCCTGGTTGAGGTAGATATACCAATTACTAGGGGTAAATGGCTTGCTATTAAACAATTAGGATAAAGGGAACTATATTTGGAACCTAGATGATTTACTAATGTATTTCTTACTATGTTTTCTTGCTCAGTCATCCTGGTCAATGGAAAGCCATAAAAACCTAATAAAGGGATCATTAAGGATTCATATTCTGTGAGGGATAATGATTTGGGTCATCTCACTATCTGAAGAACCCCATCTAACTGAGGTTCTAATGGTATGAGTGGATAGTGGCAGCTGTAGTAACTAACATGGACCTTGTGACCAGCTTTGGAAGCAGAGACTGTAGCTACTCATTTTATGTTAATTAATTGCTTTTTCACCCCTTCTTTTCTCCTTCCTTCCTACCTTTTATGGAAAAAAGAATGGCTGTGGCTCATGATTTGGGATTCAGGTAAGAAAATGGCCATCAAAAGCAGCTGATGGGATTTTGTAGGGGAGACAAAGCTCTTGTCTGGACAAAGGATCAAAATGCTTATGTTACTATGTGGGTTTAGGATAAGAGTATAATGATATGATTGGTATTTAGATTATTTTTCACCACAAATACAATATTTCCAATAGTACATATTTTTCTCTTGGGTGCCACAATCAAAATTATGAGAATTTATTTTTTAATTGAGAATAAAGTGGCTTCTAAATAAGTTCATGGATTTATATGTACCTGCTTTAAAGTGAATAAATGATAAGTAAATAAAACTGGGTAAACAGATATTGGCACTTTGTTTGACAAGAGCATATCGGAAAGATAAGTTGCAGTATTGTGGCCTGGGCAATGTGGAAGAATGAAAACATCAAAATTCTCAGCGACAATCTTTTAGGGTGAATTCCACGGAGGATATTTCATTCAGCTCACTTATCCACTCACTTTTATTTATTGTTGTGGTTAGTAAGTGTTGTTTATGAGCCCCTGTGTGCCAGGCATTGTTTCAGGTACTGGGCATACATCTGTCAACAGAACAGATATAGTCCTCCTTTCACTTAGTGTCAAATCAAGAGAGACCCCTTTAGGCTTAAAACAATACTTCCTGTGCTACCCCTATTTTGTCTGAACTTCACGTTGATTGATCATGGCTTCTGCTGAGATTTACAGAAGCAGAGGCTAACAATTCTTTTGTTATCATGAGGGGAAAAAAAAGAGAAATAGGAGTTTTAGTTTAAGGGCAAAGCTTGGTTCTAAGAAGTAAATCCATACACTTGATTTGCAAAGCATTGGTGAGCTAATGGAAAAACTAGGATGGATAGGATGTTGTGGATTCTTAGTAAATGAAGGTACTAATATTTTGGTCAAGTTGATATAGGCTTATAGAAGAAGAATTATGTCAGACATAAAGAGATCATAAAAGAAATATGTACTCAAAAAAAGAAAGAGATTTTTATCCTAAAGTTACATAGGAGCTGAATGACTTTTGAACAGGAGATTTAAAAAGAAAGATTTGACACTGATTTAGATATATAATGATACGAAGGAGTCAAATACACTGAAATGTCATTTATTCTTTACTATTATTGATCATCTTCCTGTTAGATGGAAGAGCCTAATTTCCCTCCATTTGAAGTAGATTGAATTTAGTGAGTCATGTTCAAAAAGGGGAAGTGATGGTACACAATTTCTGAAACTTGGTCATAAAGGGTATTAATGCCTTCTCCTTGCCCTTTTTCTTGATCTTCTGCTTTGGGGGATGCTAGCTGCCCTGTGGTGACAACACTTAAGTAGCTCTATAAAAGGTTCATGTATCAAGGTATGGAGGCCCCCTATCAATTATCTGCATTAAACTGAAGCCTCCAGGCAATAATCATAAAATTAAGCTATCTTGGAAATGGATCTTTAGCCCCAATCAAGCCTTTAATTGATTACAGCCCCAGTTGATATTTTGATGCAACCTCACAAGAGCTCCTGAGCCAGAACAAATTAGCTAAGATTTTCCTGGGATTCCTGACTCACAGAAACTGACAGTGTATATTTGTTGTTTCAAGCCACTATGTTGGGGGCAATTTTAACCCAGCAATAGGTAATCAAACAGAAATACACATCTCTGGTCTTATAATTGGACAGTGTGAGTGGCTATATACACGTCAGAGCAGTTTCAAGACATAATCTACAAGACTTGGGGTCTCAACCTTATGATAAAAGCAAAGCAGTGGGGCTGACCATTACTGTGTATATGGTGAGGTAAGAAGGACAAAGTTGTGAGGCAGTTCAGTTACCATGAGGGAACAAGAAAGGAAATATCTTGGTTGGTAAAATCTAAAGAAAAGAAATCCTCTGTCCTTGTAAGGCAAATACTAATTGAGAATTTATATACACAAAAACTTGGATCCAGGGCTAAATCTTATTATCCTATAGTTTGAATTGGGGGTCTTTGAAAGTGTCAGTTTTATTGTGCTTGGTCATGAAGCGAAAGGAGAAAAAAGAATCAAGAGTTAGTTAATCTAGTATTGGAGGAATAGCTGACTGCTTTATCAAACCATCTATAGCCTGGACTATCATCCTAATAGCCTGGAGGCTCATTCATCTCTAGCTTCTACACATTGCCTTGCCTTGAGAAGTTACCAATGCATAGTTATTGGAAAATTAAATGGATAAAGGAGAATGAAGAAATAGAAAAGGATGAGGAAAGAGGAGTTAGTGTAAGAAAATCAAAGGAAGAAGGAAAATGAGTGAAAAAAATGTAGGAAGAGACAATGAGGAGAAGAGAGATAAGAAGAAAGAAGAAATGGGAAGAAGAGAAGAAAAAAGAGAAGAAAGAAGTGGTTGACTGTGCCACTGCATCAGGACCATGAGTGTGGGGAGACTAGGAGCTCATGTTCACAGGGAGTTCATGTTCACAGAGTGGCTGTGAGACCCAAATCAGTCAGTTATGTTGGGCTTGCACTTTGTCAGCCTGATAAGTCATCACAACTCCTTTACCCCACTGTTGGGATTTTTTTTTTTAAGAGTGCCTGATATTTTCTATGACTTTGCCTTTAAACAAAGATGCACACAAACACACACAACACCACATCTGTGTGATTTATAATTTGAGACATTTTTTTCATGATTCTAACAAAGGAGCTACCACTGTTGGCTTCTCTTGATGTATTTCCAAAGCTCTATGATTATGGGAGTCACCCAAAGAGTTTAAAGAAAGAAATACAGATTTCTGGGCCTAAGATCCACCAAATGAAAATCATTCCTTCATGAGATTTCCCAAATCTTGTGTGTGTGTGTGTGTGTGTGTGTGTGTGCGTTTTCTACCTTTTTCAGGAATTTCCCTGAAAAATATCTTGCTCCAAAATCTCAAATAGTTATCTCCATCAGAAACAGGAGGCCTCATTTAAATTACCAAACAAAAGATGTACTCTGAGGCCAACGTTTCTCAAGCTATCTGTGGGGAAGGACTTTTTTTTTTTTTTTTTGCTACCAAACTCACAATTTTTAAAATATAAAATACTATAGAACTGAACTAATAGAAAAATAAAATAAAAAGACACACAGATAAAACTTCTACATTTTTGTTTTACTAGGTTCTCCAGACATGAGATAGTCTTTCAAAATGCTATAAAGGGTTCTAACTGCCTTACTCTGAATTTCTGTATTAATCTCATTGGGGATTGGGGCAAACTGCTCACTAGGGCTCCAGTGGGGGGCCTCCTTTGGGATTCCTATTCCTAGCCCAACAATTCTATTTCTCTTCTGCCTCACAATGGCAAAGTTTACATGCTCCAAAAATCCTCTAAACAACTCTCAGGGACATGCATGGGAAGACCAAATGACTGTCCTCTGCTTATTAGCTGCCTGCCATCTAGTACCCTCCCACTGGCTGACACTGGTTTCCTGTCCCCAAGCCAATCTGTAATCCATTCCAAGAGTTCTTCCCTTAAGCTATGTTTTTGATCTTGTAAAGCAATCCATGTGTCATGCAGTTGCATCACATGCTTCTCTGATATCCAGCTGTCCACTGCTTCACCCTGATCTATTCATTAGACAGTATGCTCAAAGGATTGAAGTCAATTAATATGGAAGGGCACATTGTTTCTCTAGTGTTCCTCACTTGTGGGTTGGTGCTGGGAGTTCTGCAAATTATCAATTAATATGCTTTCTCCTATTGCTTTAAGACATGATTTCAATATGTTTTCATGAACTTTAAATTTCTTAGGGCTAGGACCTATTTGTTTTCTTTTCTAAATATTAGGAATGTAGAATGTATTTGTGTTTTATTATCCAAACATGGATGTATGTCCTTTTCTGTATTAAAATTAGTGAAAACTTATTTTAAAAACTCACATTAGTTTTTGGAACAGTCTCAATACACAATAATATAGAAATAAGATGAGGGAAGGAAAGGCATGTTGGTATAATTCATCACTTAATGCATTGCCTGGATTTCAGGCGTTCTCTCTCCCCAGATCACTTTCGCATTCCTTTTTCTCTGAATTCACCTGACCTGAAATCACCTGACCAGTGATTCGATCCCAACTAGCCAGATAGTCCTGAGTGTCTGGTTAGCATCTTAAATTTAACACATACCAAATACACTTAATATTTTCTTCTCAAACCAAATATTTTAATGGCCAGTTTTTCAGGGCAAAATCTTGCTAATATCTTTGAATTGATTCTCCCTATGTAGCTAAGCCATATGGAATTTATTTCTGCAAGGTAGTCTAACTTCCTTTCATTCTTCTGCTGCAAACCAGATTCTCTTATTTTTATTTAGAGAGTTGGATTAAATGATTTTTTCTCTCCTTCAGCCCCTCCTAGAATTAACTTAATGCAACTATTAATTATTTAAATCAATTATTTTATTTTAAATCACATCAATTTATTTCAAAGCACAGCTTAGCCTTACTTAGTCCACATTACCAATGGAATACAATTCATATTCCTTATCATGTGTGTAAGACTTCTGTATCCCTCTAAGTACTCTAAACTCTTGCAAACAGAATCAGGGACTTTCAGAATACATATTTCATAGTGTCCCATCTATGTGTATTTATGTTCGTTTTTCTAGAATGCCCCAATTCCCAAGTGTCATAGTTTTACCTATTGCTAACCCTTTACATCTTCCAACTCTCTCAAGAAATCTCTGATTCATCCGTTCAAAAATAACCCTCTGCCTCTCATAGTACGTCTTATTTCCTTTTTTAGATAAATATGCATTTCTTATATCATCTGGTAGATGATTTATCAACACTTTACTTAAATATTTAAATTTCATTTCATTATTCTAGTTTTAGAAATCATCACCACTATTTTATTACTTCGATGTATTAGATTTTGGAGTGGACAGAACTGGACTCTAATTCTGTCTCTACCAATTTTGCTTTACATATTTTTTATCCTCAATTTTCTCACTTATAAAAAGGGCATTATATTGGCTCTTCCAAAGGATTTCCTTTGAGTCTCAAATAAAAATTTATATCAAGCACTTAGAGAGTTTCTCATATGTACCAAATGGTCAATGAATGTTGGCTGTTGTTATACCACAGCTGAGATAAAGAGAGGTTAATAATTAAAGAATTTGCATCCCAAACACGTTTATTTTGTTTTCTACAGCTTTAATAGCCTAGGATTCCCAAAAAACAAAATGATATAAGAAATACTACAGAATAGCAGAAACTACCTCTTTAGAATTATAATTCAAGAAAGGTTAAGCAACCATAAATATGACTTTTCCTTGTGCACAAAGTGCTTGCTCTTCTCTGCACCTTTCTATGGGTTCCCTCACAAATTTCTTTTAACTCCCAAAGATGACTGAGGTATGTTCTTTGTGCTGTGAAGATTTGTGATGTAGTTGGAGGAGATCTCTTTATACACACCCATAACTATCATACAGAGTAGATTGCAATTACTAAGAGGAATGGTCTTGAGTGAATGACTTCAATGATTTAAAAAAAAAAGAAAAGGGAAAGGTCATTCCTAATGGCAGAGTGATGGGAAATCCCCCTATATTGGGGGATTATAATTGATAATTAATTTTTAGCTACTCACTTCTCAGTTGAACTTTAAACTTCTAAGGTGAAAAAAGTGAGGGAATAAGCTACTCAGGAAAAGAGCCATTCTTTTTTTTTTTTTTTTAAGATTTTATTTACTTATTCATGAGAGACAGAGAGACAGAGAGAGAGAGAGAGAGGCAGAGACACAAGCCGAGGGAGAAGCAGGCTCCTTGCAGGGAGCCTGATGCGGGACTGGATCCCTGGGCCCTGGGCTCACGCCCTGAACCAGAGATAGACACTCAATCACTGAGGCATCCAGGCATCCCAACAGAGCCACTCTTAAGAGTTGTCTGTGTAGTCAGAGTTCAGTTTCCACAAAGAACTGAGGGAAGGGGCATTTTCCAATCACTTGTTCTGTAAGTTTTGCTGTATGGAGTAGTTATGGTGATGCTAAGCATGGGATAGTACAAATAGATAAAATGCAATAATACATAGCAAAGTATCAATATATTTTCCAATAATTGGAGAGACACATTATAAATACAACTATAATAGAGATTGAGGTAAGGTTATGTGTCTTCCAGATATATTTATTACCAGGTCTATGCATTTACTGTAACCAATAATAGACATAATAAAATGATCACGACATTAATTTGTATAGCTATGCTCCCTTTCCTCTTAAAGTGCTTTTAATATTTCATTCTCCTTCATTGACCCAATTTCTTAGAGAAGAGAGTCTAAGGAGGCCTTTTTTATAAAGCTTATAGAGAAAGTAGGCACTTTTCTCTTTAAAATCATATAAAAAAATAGGACAAAGTACTTTGCCAGCATGGGATATTAACATAAAACACGTGGAAAGTGCTGCTGTCGCAAAATAGCTTAGACTTTTTTCCTTAGATCCAATTTATCACGGCGTTCTGAATTTGAGTATAACTTTTTTGGTAAAAATGACTCTTCACTCCTCTATGCGAACAAATGGGACTTTAGGCATAGCATCATAAGAGGATTTCCTATGCTATGTTAAGACCCCAATATAGGGACATTCCATTGTGAATATAAATAACCCCAGTCCCTCTAAACTTGCCTCTCCATATGGTTTTGCTTAACAATGCAGCAGATGCCCTGGATAGAAACCACCTATTTAGCTATAGGCAGGCCGGCAAGCTTCTGTCACTATGTTCCCTCTGGTAGGTCACTGGACGTGAATGCCAACCAGGGCAATTCCCTTGGCAGTCAAACTTGCGGGCAACTTGCAGGCAACTTGCAGGCACAGGGATATTTTAAGGATGCTCTACCTTAGAAGCCTGCCAGGTTTGTTGTTTTGTGCATGAGGCCATGTCAACTTTTTCCCAAGGTCTGATGCTTCAGATAAATCTATTGGGATTAAAGCCAAAGGAGAAAGGACTAGACGAAAATACATAGTCAACCTTGGCATTGATAATTTTTCTCACTAAAAAAAAATCTTTGTTAATCAAATGAGCAGTAAGAATCTCTGAACTTGTATTTTCAATGAAAGTCTCCCCAATTAACCCCACTCATCATGTGTTCACAGAAGCTATAGAAATTGTTTCCTGAATGCAAGAAATTTGTTATAAAAATTCTTAGGGGGCTGGGACCTTTCTGGATTAAAAAAAAAAAAAGCAACTAAAACTATAATTTTGGGACAATCTCTGATGCCTTAAGCTGTTATTGAGGTGTAAGTGATAGTTACCTACTATAACCTGGACTGTGAAAAAGGGTGGCTCCCTAAGCCCACTTCTTTTATCCCAGGTCCTTAGGTAGGCATCTACTCCCAACGATTATTTTTGTTGATTGATTCCTGCTTCTTAACATGCTTCCAAACCCTCTTTCCTTATGCTCTAATAAAGGCTCAAGAGGATCGATTTCAATAACTGTATTTACTTATTCTACTAAAAATAGAATTGCAACTGTTCCAAATCCTGTTGGTTTTTTTTTTGTGTGTGTGTGTGTGTGTAACTATATCTTCAAGTTATTTTCCAGTTCTTGACATTGTCCATTTCTTTATCTTTTAGAAGTTTCCAGCTAATAATTTTGAGTGCTGCCTATGTGTCAGGACTCTACCAGGTACTTTGTGTATATCTTTAATTTTTGGAGTAAACTGAGGGATACAGTAGAAGAAACTGAAATCCAGAGATTTACCTAATTTGGGTCAAGTCCTAGAAAACAGTTAAATTGGGTAAACGGTATAGTTTTGTTTTTATCTACATTTCACATTCTTTTCATGATATTTCTACCTGTAGATGAGAAGTGAGCCTATTTTACTGTCTAGTTTTCTTTATTGGATTTTATGTTTTTTGAAAATGGAAAGTACTGTTTTTACTCTGAAATTAATAAAATATGTTGTCTCATTCTTACATCAATTTCTACTTGTAGGGTCATCCATCCATACTTTCTCCTTCCGTAGCCTGTGTTCACAGAATTGAGCTTTTCTCCTATTCTCCGTCCATTCCCCAAAATCAAGATGATGAAGGAATACTCAATGTCTACCTTTGATCACTTGGACATGGCCTTCCTGCCACTCTGTGAGGGCTCCCCAAGGAAGATCATACAAAAGAAGTAAGGTATCAAAGTATGGTTAGGTACAGCTGTGACATAATTAGAGAAAAGCTGTATTTTCAAGAGAATGATTTTTGTAAGTTAAAGGCCTAAGATGTTTGCTGCCCTTGAATACAAACCAGAATCTCTGGACGTGTATATTTGTTAGATAAACAAGGCTGAAATCTTTCGTCTTCTACTAGCCAAACAGAATACTGATGCTCTAGGCATTTTCTAGGGTTTAGCCTGAACCGACAATTTAATAGCTTCCTACAGAAAGAGATTACACTCAAGAAAAGTCAAAATGACCTTCTATCCATCTCTCTCTTAATGTGTTCCACATTTTATCCTTCTTTGAGCTTTTACCTGAAAGTTTACAGAAAGTTTTTGTTTTCTATGAGGCAAAAGACTAGATGCTTTATGATTTACTTCATTTAATAAAAAAACAATCATTATATTCATATTGTAGATATCATTGTCCCATTCCACAAGTGGTGAACAGGCCTTGAGAATTTAGGGACATTTTTACAATGTCATTCGGCTAGCAATTAATGGACACAGACTTTAAATATGTATATTCTTAATACCCAAGTCTTGCTTTGGCATAGGTATGTTATATTGACATAAAACAATGAATTAGGACTAATTGTTATGTTCTTTGTTTTATTGAGGCTCAATATAAGAGGCAGTAATAGAATATTTATTTCTTAATTCTCTGTAAAATCATCATTGAAAGTTTTCCTATCTGTGCCTTATGTGGGAACTAATAAAATAAATGACTTCCATATTTAGTTGGAGGAAAAAGCATTATTTCTTAAAGAACTAATGTTTTATTATAATTAATAGAAGTACGTAGGTTTTATTTCTTGTTTGCTTGCTTTCTTGATTGCTTACTTGCTTGCTTTCCTTGCTTTGCTTCCAGGAAACTCTAGACTAAATTTAAAGCCTAATCATAGAAATTATTGTAGTAGGTTAGGAGGTTGATGTATTTTCTTCTTCATTGCTTAAAAATTTTTCAGATAGGCATTCTTCTTTTACTCTAAGTCTGAAATTGTTTTAAAGAAGAGGTTTAAATTATAAACAATATAGATTCAGAAGCAAAACCCATATTTTCAAAATGAGAGTTCTCAAATCTCTCTCATCTATTACCTGTATTATTCTTACCCTATCTTGTTATTTTTCAGATTTTGAAAGCTGAACTTCTTGTCATAGCAAGTCTTTAGCATTACTCTTTCAAAGCTCAAATTGAATATTTATTTAAGAAAAAAGCTTGCAACATTCTTTTAAAGGACAGAACTTACAAATTAGATTTTGGTTTAAAAATGATGAAATGCCAAGTCTTAGTTCACAGTTTATTTTAAATTTTATGAGAGTTTGCACTTGTCTTCTTCTCTCCTCCTGTCCTTCCTGAAACATTCCAGTCATTATCACATCATATTTATAGCAGTCTTTCCTCTGAAAATGTGTTCATGGAACACTGACCATGTTTCATATATAAAAATGAATCCAAAGTAAATTGATTGAAAATATACATATTGTGTTTGAGTTAAGATGATGTCAAAGCAACTGGGCAACTAGTTACCTTGGGCACCTCAGGTGTTCAGTGTATGTCATTTGGCCAGAACTGTGCTAAGATGAGTCTAGGTAGTTACTTGGCACGGTGGCAAACTAAAAGTTGACTACGTTTTGATTTTTCCAAGTAGTTCTACTGATGGCCCCTAGAGTAATTAGTTTCAGGTGTTTCAACAGCCCTTTGTTTTCTGTCTGGCTTGACACAATTTGCTTTTCTGACTATATAGGGTAGAGGGCACTCCATGCCCTGAATCCCAAAGATGTGAAACAAACATTGGTAACTTCTACAGCTCTTCTCTTTTAATTAATCTGCATGCATTTCCAAGCATGCGTTATCTATCCTCTAATATTTATGCATGCTCTATTTGTGTATTTAATTTGCCATATGGATATCAAATACCATTTATTCATACTGACTTCCTTGTTGAGTTTCAGAAAACTTTTCCTGCGTATCAGGGATCTTAGAATAGATGCAGGAGAAAACATTATTAGGCCTGTAAAAAGATAACCTAATTTGTCAAATCTGAGACTATTGGAGATGACAGATCAAATGTTACCTTTCAGGGAATGTGTTGAAAAATAGCCCTGGAACAAAACCTTTGGAGAGGAGTTGTTAGTAATTTGCCAATTTACTCGAATGGTGATGAAGCAGAAAGAAATAATATTTTCCCTGTTTATTATTAAATAACTGATATATTTTATAAAGAAGGGCAAAGAATGATTTGTACATTCTAGTTATAGTGAAGTTCCAGGTTTGGTGCTGCTTATTCTGGATTTCACTTTTCCAGAATATATTACTAGTAGCTGAATCAAGATGATTTCTTAACATAATGCCTTTGGCTAAGCATATGTATCTTTAGTATTTTGATGTTGGAAGTGGCAATATAAAATGATTACACTCAGAACTGTAAAGTTTACTGGCTATGCTGCCACTGTTATATTCATTAACATAGATTATAAAGTGAAGTGGGGATTTGGCAATTTTATGGTCTGTTGATCAAGGTAGATAGCACAGAAAGATAATTTAGGACTTAAAGTGAACTGAATATTGGACTGTAACTATCTGATCAATTATTCAGATAATCACTTCCTCCCATCTACATAATCCCTGCACGTATATGATGGAGACACATAAAAGACCAGTCATGGGAATGTTATTTTTACGTGACATGAATCCCTTTATATGACATGACCCAGCTCTTTGCTCTTCCTTTTGGATATCTGAGTTACAGGACATGATGACACATTTTCCACTATGCCTCCAACTTGCCTGTACAAGCATCTTTAGATGACCTCTCGTGGACTGTAAGACTGGGGATGACCCTCTGACCAGCTGCAGGGTGGCCAACGCAGTCAAGTTCTACATTGAGGGGAAGGACTAAAGTCTCTTTTGTGTCACATTCTTGAAGGCTTTTCCTGGCCAGCGATGATTTGGCAGGAGTGTACACTTGGGCTGCTGGGCTGCTGCCAGTCACTTGGTCCTGAAACTGGAGTGAGTAGGATCCTGCCAAAGATTAGACTGAGAAATCTGGATGCAGGCTGGCAATCCAAGCTATGGCTCCAGCCAAATTGGCACAGTTGGGAAAACCTTGGAGAATCACAATTATTTTAAACAAAATACAAAGTTTGTGAGCTTTCTAAACATTATGTAAATCAGCCTTGATTTCTAATTCACAGAAGCACAGAGGTCCATCACTTGCAGTACATCTGTAAATGTATTAGTGCCCTGATTCTTGTCAAATAGAACCTTCGTTTGCAAAGACAACACTAAATGGTACTGCTCTGGCCATGCGTCAGTACCTACAGCAGCAAGCAGAAACCCCAGGTGTTTTAACACCCTTCTCAGAACTCTGTTTCTCATTCCAATGGTGGCTCAGGAACTGCCAGTCTGTGAGTGTATTTGTGTGTTGAGGAGGCCGATGTGGGATATTAACAGCACGGTTTATGGAGAACCTACTCTTTGTGCCTCACAGACATCATCTCATTTAAATTAATCCTCACAGTGGTTCTGTGAAACAGGTATTATTGTTATTCCCATTTTTGTCTCAGGCTGCTGAGGTTCAAACCAGGTTTCCCAAATGCTAAAGCTTATAATATATATATATATATATATATATATATATATATATAATTTAAATTCAGCTCAATTGAGGCACAATTGACATACAAAATAGTAAGAATTTAAAATGTACATTGTAGTAATTTGACTCATATGCTTTATGAAAGGATTCCCCTATCTAGTTAATTAACTCACCAATTACCTCAATATTTGTTTGTTTGTTTGTTTGTTTATGTGGTGAGAGCATTTAAGTTCTCTTCCAGTAAATCTCAGTTACACGATACTATACAATACAGGGTTGACTACAGTCACCATGTTTTACATTAGTTCTTCAGACATAATTTATCCTACAGCTGAAAGTTTGTAGCCTTTTACAACCTCTTCTCAGAATCCCTAGCCACTGCTTTTCTACTTGTTGTTTCTGTGACTTTGACTTTTTCTGGCGGGTGGGGGGAGAGGGGTTCTACAAATAAATGATATCATGCAGTATTTGTCTTTCTCTATCTGCCTAATTTCATGTAGTATAATGCCCTCAAGGCCCATCCATATTGTGGCAAATGGCAGGATTTCATTTTTTCATGGCTAAATAATATTCCATTGTAATATTTCACATCTTCTTTATCCATTTGCTCATTGATGGACACTGGGTTGTTTCCACATCATAGCTCTTTTGAATAATGTTGCAATAAACACGGGGGAGCAGATATCTCTTTAATAGTCTGTCTTATATATATACCAAGCAAGCATTGGGATCATATGGTAGTTCTTTTTCATTTTTTTGAGGGACCTCTGTATTTTTTCCATAGTCGTTGCACCAAATTATATTCCCACCAGAAGTGCACACATGTTCCTATTTCTCTTCATCCTATCAACACTTATCTCCTGTCTTTTTGTTGATACACATTCTAACAAGTGTGAAGTGATATTTAGTTTTGGTATGCACCCCCCTCCCTGGTGTTTAGTGCTGTTGAGTGATATGCATCCATAGTGCTTTTCAAAGTTTGATATACTTAGAAATCTCCAAGGGAACATTTTGAAAATGCTGATTCCTGGGTTTTGTGCAAAGAAATTCTGGTTTAATAGGTTTGGGACAAGTGGCCTGGATGATTCTAATTCAGATGGTTAGACATCCAGCCTTAGAAATACTGCTCTATGGGGTCTTTCAATTGTATCCAATTGTGTAGAAACTGTGTTGGAGTAGGGCATGTTTTTCTTCCCAAACTGCATCTAATGATACCCAGAAGCATCAGCTTCAGTCTGTTCTGTGGTGTTGCATTGGCTTTTGTTAACACAACTCTTGAATCCTTCTTTTTTCTTTCTCTTCTATAGACCTATTGCTTATACCACAGACCTTAGCTTATAGTATTTTGAGTATCGCTGAGACATGTTTACTATCTTGGAAATCCCCAGTGATCTGAAGTGTACTTAAAGTATGTGAGTAAAAATTTATTTTTTTAAAGATTCTATTTATTTATTCATGAGAGACCCACAGAGAGAGGCAAAGACAGGCAGAGGGAGAAGCAGGCTCCCCATGGGGAGCCTGATGCAGGCCTCAACCCCAGGACCCTGAGATCATGACCTGAGTCGAAGGCAGACGCTCAACCACTGAACCACCGAGGTGCCTTTGAGTAAAATATTTATGCCCTAGACTTGCCACTTGCTTGTGACAAACAGATAAGTTCCTTTCTTCAAAAGACACATTACAATATTCTGGGTTATTCATGCTTTTTCCTGCTTGTAAAGAAAAGAAATTTTAATGCACCATAGAAAGTATACAAAAGTTATTTGAAATATTAAAAAAAAGTTAAATAATTAATTGTATAGCTTAATCTACCAGTCTGAAAAATAGAGGTGAAATATTTTGACAAATAATTTGGGAATCCCTTAACATATTGTTAAATTAATTTCTGTCTTTTAAGAACAATATTATTTTACTGAACATATCTTATTTCTTAGCAGAGAAAAACCTAAGAAAAGTCCAGTGTTCTTGCTTCAAAGCCTGGGCAGAATTTGGCCTGAAAATGTGAGAGATTTAAAAATACCTACAGAAAATGAGCAAGTGAAAAGAGACGTTATATGAGCTTTAATAGTGTCCTTAAGACAAAAAGAAAATTTCCATGTTTATTTTGTGTTTTACCTGATATAGATACACATTTCTGTAATGTTATACTTTAAAGACAGAATTCAATTTTTAGATTTCCATTGTTTTAAGAAAGTCAGCTGAATGCTATGTATATCAATTCATGACTTTAAGGTAATTTTTTTGTCTAAGCAGAACTTCCTATAAAAATGACACATGTTCAAATTAATCAATGTGACTTATGGTTTTCCCATTTATATTTACTCTGAAATTGTGATTTCAAAGGATATTAAATTTTATTTGATTTAGCATCTAGATTGAGAGGCCATATTTCTTTGGTGTGTATCTAGGCAAACTATAGCAATTTTAATGATGACTTATGATTTGAAGAAACCCAAATATCATCACTTAATTTTAATTTTGCTTAGGTGGTATTTATAAACATTTTTTCTCTTGATGTCTTTTCACAAGCCTTACTAAAGGAAGATATTCCCAGAGATTTAAGGTGCAAGAAGCATGAAAACAATGTTTTGATACCTCGGTGACACTCTTGGCTGTGGTGTTTGTTTTTGTTTTTAATCTGAGCTGTGTGTTAAAGCAGAGGGAGACATAGCCAGCTTTTGCTGGGTCACTGTTGTTTGGGGATGACGGTATAAATGCATGATGGATGACCTTTGCATCACATAAAAATGTGGTATACATCACAGATATATGAAGGATTTGACTAAATTTGTGGCATTATTAAATAAAAAGCAGATTGTAGCACAGCTTTGCTGTGTTTATTACAGTGAATTTTCTTTACATAACAATGTTAATGATATTCTGCACCAAGTCAGAGGGTGGAGGTGTCCTTTTGGTAGTTTTAGGTGGTAGCTTTTCAAGGGAATGGAACTTTAGATTTGAGCAAAAGGAACAGAACATTTGGAAGGTCTTGAGGGAAAGTGACAAAAGAGTGGGTAGTGGGAGGAATAGCAACACAAAGGAAACTAGAGAAGAGGTGAAGCCCAGGATCAGTGGACTAAAAGGGAATGGAGAGTTCTTTTCAGTTGGAAAACCGACACAGTGATGAGATGGAAATCAAGTCATGTGCACAATCAGAAAGAGGTGTATTTGGGGGAAAAAAAATCCAAATTAGAGTAAAAATATGTGAAGTTAGAGATTAATGATGGAGGGCTTTGAATTCTAGATATTAAGATTCAGATTATTGAATAGGTGATATGGTTACCAGTAGTTGCTATTGGAAGAATCTGTATATATAACTATGCAAAAAATAGTAAAGTGAATCCAGAGGCAACTTAAGCCCACATTCATGCTTCATAACAATTATTGGGAAGCAGGTGTTACCAGACCACATTGTAGAGTGTGAGCTCTTTAGGTAACTGGGATCATTTGCATTTAGCCTCTTAGTCATTTACATTGCCCCCTTGACACCTCTTGGTATTTGAGTTTGCAATTCCTGTCCTGTCCTGAAGAGTTGTAGGATTTGGCACTCATGTCACTTAGTTCTGCAGATGACAAATGATCCTCAAAGGCTGCTTGTGCTCTTGATAAATGGATAACCAAGTAGGTTATGCATCTCTACCAATGGGCCACCAACCACCCAGTAACAGGAAAATGCGTCATTCACCTTACTGGTTGTTTTGAATGATATACGACAGCTGCCATGAAGTTTTCATGTTATTGACTGACCTTGCCATTCACTGTGTTGGCATGCCAGAGAAATAGCTTGGCATTTCAGATGGGAATATGGGCTCATGAGTTGGGAGAGTTTTCTTTAGGATGCCAGCCAGCTTCAATGAGCTTTTCAAGAGATTCATCATAATATAAACATTGCTCTGTAATTGAAATATCTAACTGTATCACTGCCTGAACACCATCTTTAGAGATTGTGGTTTAATTGGTCCTGGGTAGGTCCCAGGTACCAATATTTTCTTAAGTTCCCTGCATGATTGTCTAGCCAGGTTTGAGAACTATTGATCTAAGTCATTAACACTCAAGTGCATCTTGTTCAGGTGTCTGATGTGAACAAAGTTGGATAGTTGCCTGAACAGGTGACTCTAAGTGAGAAGATTCTTGTATCTGAGGAAGGGAGGGGAGGATACCTTGAAGTAGCACAACTAGTTTAGAAAATAAGAACCTATAAGTACTATCAAGAGAAACCAAGCTTGTAGTCAGAGCATGAAACTATTTAAGAATTAACAGGGCAAAAATGGAAGAAGAGAAGCAAGCTGGGTAAGCAAGAATGAGGCCAATGAATAGTTAGGTGTGAAGAATACGTAAGGGAGAGTCTCAGGACTGAGTTCAGCACTAGACTGTGAGTGCAGTTTCACTTATCCAATATTTCTATTGCATGTTGTACAAGCAACAAGGTTATAGGCAGATGGGATGCCACTGGTAATGGCCTGAGCTTTAGAAGACTAAAAGATTGTGTTATTGCAAAGTGTATAGAGCAAGGAATGCATTTATATTTGCTGTATAAATCTTTTAAATATTTATTTGTGCATTTGAGAGCAGGAGAGAGAGAGAGCAAGCAGGGATGAAGGACAGAGAGGGAGAGAGAGTCTTAAGCAGACTCCAGGCAGTGTGGAACTGAAGTGGACTCAATCCGAGGACCCTGAGATCATGACCTGAGCCACAACCACAAGTCAACCGTCCAACCAACTGCACCACACAGGTGCCCAGGAAAAGCATTTTTAAAGCACCTTTATTCCTTGTCTCCTCTCAAAGTTCATACAGAATATCAGAAATCAGTAGACCCAATTTCAAATACCTTAAGAATAAGCATAGCCACCCTCCAGTTCTCTCTCCCTTAAATTTCTTATCCTGAAACAATATTTAAACAACTTTTTTCTCTTTTTCCACCTTATGTTTTACTTTTAATTCAATGTTTTAAAAATCTCTAGTACTGCTAAGCCATTCCTCCTCCTTCTGGAGGAGCAGCTGTAGCTTTGGAATCAGTCAGACTGGGTTTAAGTCCCGGTTCCATCATTCATTGAATGCATGAGCTTGATCAGATTACTTTGGTTCTCCCAGTTTCAGTGTTATCATCTTTAAAATGGGACTGGATCATCTGTTTCTTATGGGTCTTGTAATTATCAGAGGAAATAAGTCACTCCATACCTACGTATAGCAGCTACTCAAAGACACTAACATTTGCTTTGTCCTGATAGGGAAGATGAATAGAAATGCCTTAATGTTACATGGGGACTTAACTCACAGGGAAAAGCTAACTCTCCTGGAAGATATACATCAGTAGCAGTCAGTTTTGATTTAAACCTTTTCCCATAAATTTTACCTAGTTCTTGTATCCCTGAGAGTTAAGTAGCTAAAGTTGGCATGGATTGTGAGATGGATTATGCCCAACTTTGTTTCACAATCTTTACACCCACCAGTTGTGAGATGTAGGTAGCATTTACTTGGAGGAATGCAAAACTATTGGAAAATCACAGCCTTGACACCACACGAACATATGCATTATTTCTTACAGTAGTTTAAAATGCCAGTGCATGTTTTTTTTTGTTTTTACCTGAGATTTTAAGATAGCTTTAAAATTTTGAAAAGGTATTAAATCAATTTTGTTTCTCAGGCAGCAGATGTAAAAGATTTTTGTTTGTTCTCCTTCTGATTAATGGAATTGGCTGGAGTTGGCAATGAGTGTCAGAGTTGCTATGTTTTAAACAGTGCATCTATGGTTACTTTAATTTCTTTATGTTGAAGATGTCCTTTTCACATTTTGAGGTACCAATGATGGTATCATATTATTCATGTAACCTAGAGTTCAAAATAGAGTAGAAACAATTTATTGTTTGTTCATTTGTTTGTAAAGTCAACTGAAAGTTATTAATTTTTTTTTGGCCAGGCTTTATGCTTCTAAGTACTTAGGTACTGATGGTGGTTTCAAAAGCTTCAAGATACTGTAGCCCAGATACTGTTTTCAAAAATCCCTTAGTACAGCAAACAACAAAAACAAGCAAAAAATATTTGTATAGAAGCAGCAACATATAGGAAAAAGAAGATGATTGTAGTGTCAGGCAAATCTGGCTTAAATTAGTTAAATACTCTTCCATGGACATACTGGCTGATGTACTTGGACAAAGAATAAGCTTCAACACATAATAATGCCTCCCTTACAGGATACAAATGAGGATGATCAGTAATGGATGCCCAGGGCCTAGAATAGTGGCACACAAGGTAAAAGGGAATCGCTGTCCTTATACCTATCTTACTAGGCTCTTGGTTTGTCTACCTATTGGGAGGACTAATACTACATAACACAGTAATGCTGTTGGTTAGGCAAAATAGATAGTATTATGCTTATTCACATTTTACAATATAGATGCCAGGATTTAGTGTAGTAAAAAAATATTGTGCGAATCTACATAGTTTCTAAATGGCATTGCCTAGATTCAAACAAAGCCCTTTCTTCAGACTTTAAACCTGAAACCCGCACGTTTTGACTCTTCCCACGCACTATCCTGCTGGTCAGATCTTTAAAAGGTTTCTTATTAGTGACTCAGATGTGTAATTTAGGGGCATATGATAGGAAATATTTCAGGAATATGCAATACTTATTATCCCAAACACTTTTGCAAAGAAAAAAATACAACATAAAGTAGGAATGAGGGTCCCATACTTGAACATTAAATATTTAAAGCCAAGTTTGTTGAGTACCTGCCTGATACATTTTTGACAACTGATGTGTATTTACTCAGCAAAGTGGCAAGAATGACCACCAGAGATGTCCATTTAGATAAGCTCTGAGGAGTTTCTTCAGGAAACTCATTCTGAAGGTAGAAAGATCCCTGAACTGAGATTGAAATGCCAACAAAGACTTGGCTATCTGGGATGTGATTTAAGGAATTATAAATATGCAAAAGTGCGTATTATTTGCATTTGTCTCCCTTGAACTGATGGCCCAAGCAGGAGTATAAAGCCAAAAACTTGAAGAACAATTTCAGGAAGAATTTTTCACACCCTAATATGTGTTGGTGCAGAGGTGGAGGATGGGAAGCAGGTAGCAGTGCTTGGGACCCTTCTAACAGTGCATATCTCAAAAGCAAGAGGCAACTTCCATTTCCACCCTTTCATCTCAGGCAAGTTCCACGAAATTAGTGACAGTACCCAGTGAGTATGAAAGGAGGCTCAAGACCAGAAGCTCTGAGACCAGACAGAAGTAATGCTCAGCATAAACATTATTGCTGTGAGCATCTGATGAACAACATTTGTATATTCTCAGTAATATTTGATAGGAAGACTTTGAAGGAAGGGGTTTAACTTGTAAAGAGAAGAATCAGCAAATTTGGGTGTTACAGAAATTGTACATCCATCTGAATTCCCAGGTTATGTTCTCTGGGAATATTTGAGTTACATATATGATAGACATTGTTGCAAAAAAATCCATATATTGCAACCACTTCAATATCTGGATATATTGCACATGCTGTAATGTTTTTTTTTCATCTGGTTGTAATAGATTGTATGCAGCAAATCATCTTGGGCTATAACTAAGCTACCTTGTTCTTAATATTAGCACATTGTTTCTTCCCCATGTAAATCTTCTACCTATAGCACCTCCTTGCACCCCAGTAGTCACCTGTCCAAATCTTACCATTCTACAAGGCTCAGTTATTAAATGCATCCTTTGTCATGAAACTTATAATTATCCAATCTGATGAAGACAGCATGGGAGAGTGGGAAAGAAAAGCCATCTTGGAGTAGTGAGATCAGGGTATGATTTAAATTCTGCTCATAGACTAGAAGTCAATTGATCTCTCCAGCCTTTGCTTTCCTTGGTGTAAAGTGAAAGAGGAGGATCAACCTTCACAATGTTGTTGAGAAAGTCAAGTGAGATGGTTTTATAGAAAAAGTCTTCAGTTTGGAAATCATAGTATAATGGAAGGTTGGCAGCTAATGGAAAGAATATAGGATTTTTATGTCAGACAAAGAATAGTTATAAATTTTTAAATACTTATAACCTTCAATTACTTAACAGTTTTGAATCTAAGTTTTTTCATATGTAAACTAAAGACTAACATAATAGTTCCCTTATAAGGTGGTGGAAAAGTATAAATGAGATAATATATTTCAAACAAATGACCCATAGAGATACTCAAGAAATGTTAGTTTTATCCTTTTTGAAGGAATCTGTACTTTTATTAAAAAGATTCTGTCTTTTAATACTAATTGCCTTTTATTTGAGCTACTCATGTGCTTTTCTTACCACTTCTGTCCAACCAAGATATTTTGGAAAAGAAGTCTATCCTTTATTAGTGTTTGCAGCTTTAACATTGTAGAGCTTAATAAAACTCAGTAAGTGACTAAATGAGAAAATGCATAAGAAAGTTAAGTTCCTTGCCTGAGAGACTTTAAAAAACTGGAGGACCAAAACAAACAAACAAACAAACAAACAAACAAAACTGGAGGACCATCAGGGCAGTTGTTGAGAGAGTTGGAAGAGGTGATGTAGCAACTAAAAGTAAAGTGCAGAAGCACTGAAGTGGAAGCCACAGGATGATTGTGGGACTCATTTTGCTGCTGGGAGGAGTCATGTAACACACAGGAAGACCAAGGGCAAAGAACAACTTGTGCTTTCTGAGCCAAAGATTGATTGCATTGAGTACATTCATGTGAAAGTCTGGGTTTCCCAGGGATTAAAATGTGTGCATAACAACAAAACAAACTCTTCAACAATCTAAATGTCTGCTTCTCTTTCCTTATGGGCTACTTCTCTTCAGTATATTTGAAAACAAAGAGGACTAAGGTATTTGCATGGCTAATTCTCCCCAGAGGGACTTTTGTCAGCATCATGTACTTCTGCACACTGCTCCACTTTTGGGGTAGACCAGCAGGTTGGTGGCTGTCTGGGCATAATTCCTTTTGAAGAAGACTGGATTCTAAGATTTAGCCTCAACAAAAGAGCAAATGTAGGGCTATTACCTCTTCTTTCTATTGATCCTGTCCTTTTATCTTTCACAGTACTTTAATCCAGGGAGCATGTGATTAGTTTATCAGAGATTCCAAAACTTGGGATAACCAAAGTAATTTCCATTTAGAAGAGAAAATTGAAAAAAAAAAGAGAAAATTATTATGTGTATGTTAAATATTTTCCCTCCATAATTCATGGGAAAGAGAACCAAGAAACTAAATTCTCAAGGTTCATCATTTATCCTTTTAGGATTCACTTCAAAGTTGTCTTCTTCATTCACATGTCTGGTGCCCCTGTACTCCTTATTCTCTCTCTTTCTACATACAGTTCATTTTCTGGGACTTGCCATGTGGCTTCCTTAGGCTTCTGTACAGTATGTCAGTCTCAGGTTACTCAGCTGCTTTCCCCAGAGCTAGGGTCTAAGGGAAAGGAAGTAGAAACTACTATCTCTTAAGACTTTGACTAGGACACTGATATGACTTTTGCTGTATACGATTGGCCATATAAGTCACAGGGCCTTCCCAGAAGCCAAGATAAGGAAATATAGACCTCATTTCTGGATGTAAGGAGGCTCAAGAAGATAGGGGTCTTTTAAATTCACACATATACCATTTTATCTTCTGGGAATTTTTTTTTGTATATTTTTTATTGGAGTTTGATGTGCCAACATATAGTATAACACCTAGTGCTCATCCCATCAAGTGCTCCCCTCAGTGCCCGTTACCCAGTCACCCCCACCCCCACCCGCCTCCCCTTCCACTACCCCTCGTTTGTTTCCCAGAGTTAGGAGTCTCTCATGTTCCATCACCCTCTCTGATATTTCCAACTCATTTTCTCTCTTTTCCCCTATAATGTCTCTCACTATTTTCTATACTCCCCGAATAAATGAAACCATATAATGTTTGTCCTTCTGGGAATTTAAAACTAAAGACCACCTAGGAGGTTCCTCCATCCCCACGCCTCCCATCTCTGGCTTTCTGAAAGTATATTTTATCAAGTTTGAGTGATTCATTCAGATCAGGTCATGAATTATAAACTTATCTTTTAATCCTTCTGATTGCCCAGTAGGTAAATATTTATACAGAAATATACACACACTTCTCTAAGGCATACATTAATTCCCTGAGACAATACAATTTAAACTTATAAGGAGGAAGAAATATTTTCCTGACATTCTCTATAATTGACGAGGGTCTTTTTTCAGAACAGAATTATTATTTTATATTTTCATGTGAAATGACTTTTTTACTTATCCCATCTTTTCCATTTTTACCTGTCTCTATGTATTATGTTCTTTTAGTTTAAGAATAAGAAATTTGGCTTTTGCTAAGCCAAATATATGTTAATACCTTAACCCTTAGAAAAAAGAAGAAGAAATGGAACAAATAAAAATTTAGGAATTTCTATAACAGATTTAATTAGATAACTATCTAAAGGCTCTCCTGTGTCTGTGTTTTGGGAAGAGAAGGCATAATTTTGTCATTTTGATCATATAAAGCTTATTTTTTATATTAACATTTTCCATCTGGTACAAGTTAATGTATGTGTTGAAATATCAAGCGGCTTTAGAGTTCAGAAACTTTGGGAATATCTGGCCCAGTGTTTTTCAAACTTAAAAAAATCAGCCTATTTGCCCTCCCCCATTTATATTTCAACTGAATAAAATTGACTTCAAATATAGATAATGTACAAAAGTAGAGCTACTATTGCTTAAAGAAATTAGGCGTTGTGGTACCCCAGCCATCATTCTTCCCCTGCACTGTCCCTTTTTCTTTCTCAGGAGTAGCTGCTGAGGAACTTTTAATAAAACCTAAAATTTAGAAAAACATATCCCACTCCTCATAATGTGAAAGATCTGAGGTCCAATTTTATTAAATAACCTGCTCGTACCTAGCTGATTATAAGTGCTTATCGCTAACACATATTGAGTAGTGGATTAACCAGAAGTAGGCACTTTTCTTAGCACTTGGCATGGCTTAAAGCATCCAACCCTCCACATCAATTCCAGGATATAAATGCTCATTATCCTATGTAGATGAGGTCAGAAAGCTTATGTGATTAGAAGCAAATAAGACTGGAACTCAGGTCTTTGTAACTCTCAGGGCAGTGTTCTTGATGCTCTATAATTCTGCCTCTTACACCTCAAAACACCTTCATTTTATGATTATAACTGAACTTTGGAATCGACAAAATCATGTAATTAATCTTTACTACTCTGTTTACAACAGTGCTTTCCAGGGACCTATAAAGTCAAAATTGTGACATTCTCATCTGCCCCATAGTATTTAACTAAAGTTCCCGGTTGCTATGTGCCTCATGTACCATAGACGTTGTCTCAAATTTTGTCATCCACAGGTAATTTGGGGATGTGAAAACTTCTGAGACCTGCAGGGAGCAATGGTGGAGAGGAATTGGAAAGGCCAATCCAATGTGTATGTGCAGAATTAGACCTGTGAGAACTAGGAAAAGTCCTATTTTTTCTTTATCTTTCTATTTCTCTAGGGCAGATACTCTGCCTACAACTATATCTTGATGTTCCCCATGTATATTGCAGGCCTTGAATACATATTCATTGAATTAGCGGACAAATTGGCAGCATTATCTCTTTCTCTAATTAACCAAGTGACCTAATGCCAAACAGCTCTCTCCATTCCTCTCTCCCCAGCCTGTCTTGCTATTAATGGCACAAGGGCCAGCTGCAGAGTGATGGAGACAGCTGTCTGCAAATTACTGGTAAGGGGTAGAGAAGAGGCCCAGGATGTCTGAGTGACCTATCAATTGGATAATCCACTTGTGGTTAATTGAGAACAAGATTCAATTAACACATTTGTACACTGTTCATCTGAAAAATTCCAAGAAATGTAAAATCGTGACGAGAGTATGCTACTCTGATGCATGGTGCACGAATCTGTTCCTAAGTGAGTGAAGTTACTTAATTTGGGTTAATATGAGTGAGTGATTGACTTTCTTATCTGAAGTCAGATGGGTAGCAGGAAGAAGATGGTATTTGAAAGGCTAAGCTGAGTGAAGCCATGAAGTTTATCCAAACTTAATTTAAAACAGAAGGTTCAGATCTTGTGAATTCTGACACATACATATATGGAAAGAAGGAAACACACTTTTAAATACCACTATTTTAGGTAGCATAAAGTCTTTAGCTCAAACTTTTAAAACCCAATATAGTCGGATGTACAAATGATGGTTCTATCTCCTGGGATGGCCTATAAAAGTGCATATTTGTTCAACATTTTAAGATCCTCAAATTGAAAGTGCTGTGTAAATACTGGGCCAGATTAGCTCGCCATGTGTCTCCCTGTGTGCACAGAGCTTTCACTGACTTCAACGGGTGCAATGTGGTGGGAGAATCTGGCTCATTATTAGTTTTCCTATTTTGATTTGATCAACTGTTGTCAATTACAGACATTGGTAATTACCCACAGAGAAGGAGAGGAGGGAGGAAAAAAAACTTGCTATCATAATATTTATCTTATCAGTTATGGTATTTTCCTATATTGAAAAAAATATTGTGGTGAATTGTGTAACACAGCAAGTACTGATTTTACAGTGCCCTTGACTTGAGTGTATTTTTATACAGATTTTTCATTTTTTCGATCAAAAGCCACATGATTATACAGTAATGCTGCTTCACGTATCACTGTGCCCTGCTAATCCTCCTTCTCACCCCACCGCCTGCGCAGTATTGCCCCTTAGATTCTTTACCCACTACCAACTTCATAACCCAGGCCACCGCTGCCCAAAACGCTTTCTGTGATGGAAATGCTTTATATCTGCACTGCCCAATGTAGTAAACAATAGCCACATGTGGCTATTAAGCACTTGAAGTGTGGCTGGTATAATTAGGGGACTGAATTTTTGATTTAATTTAAAATTAAATACACACATAGCTAATGGTTACCATATTTGGTACAGTCAAAATGCTTATGCCTTAATTACTGTGATAGCCTGTTGACTGCTACTCGCATCGGCAGGACGTTTGTCGTCTTGTATAATACCAGACTCATCCTCTTTAAATTCTTTCATTAGGACGTTCCCTACTTAGTAACTTAGGTTGGTTTCATGCAGCCTATCTATGACAGTAATCTATATAATAAAGTATACCCTAAACCTGGCTGCTCCTCAGAACCACATGGGGATACAACTTAGAGTATGTGATCCCTTAGGTCCAAGGCGGAACTGATTCTGATCTAGCCAATTTGAGCAATTAGTACTCTATTTTTTCTACTTTTTTGTATATCTACTGTTTCTATCTACATGAAGTCATAAACATGTCTTACCTGAAATCTTGCAATATTCTTGTAACATTTATTCCTATCTCTCTCTTTCTCTCTCTCTCTTTTTTTTTTTTGTCATTCCTCCCCTCTCCCACCCCCAGTCTATTCTCCAAATAATAGTTGCAGTGATATTCTCAAAACTCACAATAGGTTACTCTGACAGTTCAAACCTTCCAAAGCATCTCCATTGTATAGAATAAAATGAATTTTTTTCCATGCTCATTACAAGCCTACATGGCATGCTTCCTACCTACCATTTAAATCTCATTATTTTAAAAACACTTTCCTTGTTTACTACTTGCACGCTTATTCCTTAAATACATTAAATATCTTTTCATCTTAAATTCTTTGGCTGGTTGCTTTCTCTGCTTGTTCCATTCTTCCTGGGATCTTCAAAAGGGCAACCCCTTCTCATCCTTCACCTCTCAGTTCACATATCACCCCTTGTCTGCATTGTGTACTCTTTCTATCCCATGTTAGTCATTTTCTGTACACATCTTTTTAATGTCCACAGGTACTTATTATTATCTGATATTATGTTTTATTAGTTTATATGTCTCTTACTCACCTCCTACTGCTAGGAAATAGGTTCCCTAAGAGTGGGGATTTTACCTTTCTTGTTTTGATGCTCAGATTTTTAAAATAACAATTGCCGGGATCCCTGGGTGGCGCAGCGGTTTGGCGCCTGCCTTTAGCCCAGGGCGCGATCCTGGAGACCCAGGATCGAATCCCACATCGGGCTCCCGGTGCATGGAGCCTGCTTCTCCCTCTGCCTGTGTCTCTGCCTCTCTCTCTCTCTCTCTGTGACTATCATAAATAAATAAAAATTTTAAGCCTTTTTTGTTCACATGTTCTTAACCTTGTCGAACACAGTGGCTTATAAAATGGTCTTTTGAGACCAGCAACGTCAGCCTTATCTGGAAACATGTTTGAAAAGCAATTCTGTGGTTCCTACCCCAGATATGCTGAATCAGAAACTCTGGGGGTCCAATCCTGTAATCTGTACTTTAGCTAGAACTCCTGGTGATTTTCATGAAGTTGAAGTTTGTGAATGACCACTCTACAAACATTCAGTGTCATAAAATTCGGCAATTTTTATATCATTATCTATTATCATTATCTATTTCTTAATAAGTTAATTTTCTTTTTTAGAGTAGCTATTTGAAGATACACTCTGTGAAGTATTTCCTTTATTTATTTGACTAGGATATGTCAGATCCTATTATATGCAGCTAAAGAATCATCAAAAGCATATTTCCTTTGTTGAACTCATGGTGCCCCCCACCCCACACACATAACTGCAATTCTTTTCTGGTCCACTTTTTACATGTGCTTGTTACAGTATGTTGAGTTCCCAAGAATATTTTTTAACTTACAGTTTTATTATTTGTTTCTATAGACATTACCTTGTGGTCTAAAAATGTGAAATGTATGGCTTCTGCTGGTTCACATTTTTTAAAAAAATTTTATGTATTTGAGAGACACAGAGAGAGGGAGGCAGAGACAGAGACACAGGCAGAGGGAGAAGCAGGCTCCATGCAGGGAGCCTGAGTGGGACTCGATCCAGGGTCTCCAGGATCACGCCCTGGGCTGAAGGCAGTGCTAAACTGCTAAGCCACCAGGGCTGCCCTGGTTCACATTTGTTGAGAATCAGAGCTCAAAAAATAATTGGAATGATTGCATGTGATTTTAGTCACCTTTGAGGCATCTTGATGGAGTTAGCTAACTGTGGGACAAGAGAAAGGTAATTATCCTAGTTTCTCTACCATGCTCCTAGTTGGCCACACATAGTAAAGAGAAACCAGAGAAATTATTCAGGTAAGTGGCTTTGATTCTAAAAAAAATGATAGAAGGAAAAATCTGGAAGAGAGACAATACAAAGTACAATCTATTATTATGCCTCTTTACACACATTGCTTTCCCTTTTAATACTTACTTGGTTTTGGATCATTTAGGATTTTGCACTGGCATATAACAGATTATCTAACTGAAAACAGTTTATACCAAAGGAAGAATTTATTGGCTCACTTACATGAAAAGCCCAGGGCTATCCAGTTTTAGGCATTACTTGATACTATGACTCCAGTGGAGTTAGCTCTCAAACTTCCTATGTCTTGGTTCTGCTTTCCTCCATGTTAACTTAATTTCTGGACTTCATATAGTGGCAAGATGAGTGCTCTTTGTTCCTGGTCTAATTTTCCCTTAATTTAAGATCAACGGAGAAGAGATGTTTGCTCTTTCCAAAGTTAAAATAAAAATCCTTGTCCTTTCTCTAATTGGCTTAAGTTCTGCCATGAGTCTACTTCTGAAGTACACATTATGGGTAAGAGTATACCATGTATTTAATTGCCTGAGAATAAAAAAAAAGTACCCATACCTGGTCTAGGGATTAGAATCTGTTTTACTAAGCCAAATTTTTTAATTAGGGGGAAAGAGTGATATTCAAGAGGAATTTTGGATAATTAGTATCAAATAAGTAGACAATAGATTTTAGTAATCCAAAATAAATATGTAAATGCATAAAATTAGCAAATATATATATCCTTCAAAGTTTGGGCTTACAATTCTAAATTCAAAATTGTTTTTTCTTAGAACTTTGATGTTACTCCTTTGTCTTCACTCACAGGACTGGCAATGAGAAGTCTGATGTTACCTTGATTTTTATTGCTTCAATTGTAAGAGTGAATATCATATCTAGAGCATTGTAGCATGTTTTTCTTCATCCAAGGTCCTACTGTACACTTGATAGATCCTTTCAGATTGATTGAAGATATGTCTCTTTTTAAGCTCAGGGAGTTTTTCTATATTATTTAATTGACTATTTCCTTTCTTCTGTTTCTTCTTTCTACTTTTTTCAATAATTCAATATGATTAGTTCAATATATTAAATTTCTGAATTTATGCATTTCTCTAAACTTTTCTGCCACAATTTCTATATTATTCTATGTTTGTGCAATATTTTGGAAGTATAGCACAATGAAACTTTCCCACTTAATATATTTATTCTTCAGCTGTGGCTTTTCTGTCATTCTACAGATGTCATCTATGGAGGGGTTTATTTTATTTTATTTTTGGCAGTCACATTTTGGCAATCACATTCTTCATTTCCGGAGTATAAAATTGGTTACTTTTAAAAGTAGCATTAGTATTCTATAATTAGTATTCTTTGGATTTTACAATTAACAAGAGATAATTGCTCCCACCCTAGCAACTAAAGCCAGATAATCTATAGAATCATGGTTTTTGTTCGGTTTTGCTTTAATCACAATGGAGTGAGAATGTAAAGAAATGTAAATAAGTGAAATTTCATAAAGTGAATATTCCTTGGGTGAGTAGAGAAGGATGGTTTCTTTCAGCCTTACTGAAGCTGTAGGAGAGAACTCTGTGATAGATGGGTATAAGGAGAAACTGGCTAAAGTTTTAAGTAACTATTATTAGTCATGTGTGGGCTTGAATTATGGATAATAACTATCCACAGCCATAGATCCCATAGATGAATCTGTACTGTTCTACTGACTTTTTTTCTATGAACCTTCAATAAGTGTGTAGGTCATACAGTGAAGGCTGGAGGCAGGGCACATTTGAGGCATATGGAAGCTTTACTAAGTGCACACAGTGGCCTCTTGGAGGGTGGGTGTAAAACAACTGAGCTGAGGCAAATCTCTCCAAAGTAATTCACATCCTTACTAAAGGCTGAAAACTGGGAGGAGGGCAGTAGAGCTGAGAGCTCTCACAAAATATAAAGAGAGACTCTTTATATTTGTATAAAATATATAATTTATACATTATAAATTTGAATTTATAATTCAAATGGTTTGAAAAGTTTACACCTAAGCAATAAAGACAAACAGGGCACCCATCAAGCTTATCAATAATGACTAACAGAAACAGGGACATGCTTTATTATATTGGGAGTAAATCTTAGTTCTTTAATTTCTGCTCTTCTTTATTTTTATCATAAAATGGTTTGTATAAATCAAAAGTTATAAGATGCACAAAGAAGTAGAAACATGTGACCCATGAAAGAGAGGAAACAGTCAATAGCAGCATGCCAAGAGATAGACCAGCTATTGTAATGATTAGACAGAAACGTTAAGCTATGCATGTAGATATTACAGTCCAGTGAAAAATTTGAACATCCTGTGATAAGGGATGAGTGATTTATTTCACTAGGGAATAAAGGTATAAAAATGAAATATACATACTTCTCAGAAATGAAGCATACACTGAGGGATTAACAGTAGGTTGAACACAAAAGAGAAAAGATTCAGTGAATTTAAAGATAGATCACTAGAAAATTTCCAAATTAACATTAAAAACATAAAAAAAAAAAAAGAACAGAGCATCTGGTACCTGTATTTGGAATCCCAGAAATATGTACTTAGAGTCCCAGAAGGGGAGATTAATAATGGGGCAGAAGAAATATTTTAAGATATAATGGCTAAGAATTTTCCATAATTAATAAAAGACCAACTTGGAGATCTGAGAAGTTTAGCAAATCCCAAGCATAATAAAAACAGAGAAAACCATATGTAGTCTCACTATAGTCAAACTGCTGAAAACCAAACATAAAAGGGAAATTTAAAGAGCAGCTAGAGAAGAAAAAATATATATACAGTGGAGAAATGATACCAATGACAGCTGGTTTCTTATCATAAACAATGGAGACCAAAATAAAATGAAATAACATGCTTAAAGTGTTAAAAAAATAACTGTCAGCACAAAATTCTACATTCAGCAGAAATATCCTTCAAAAATGAAGATGGGAGAAATAGATTTTTCAGATAGACAAAAGCTGAAAGAAGTCTTTCCACAGATATTTTCTATAAGAAATAGTAAAGAAAAGTTGTTCTAGCTATAAGGAAATGAAGTGAGAATGGAAGCCCATATAAATGTGGGAGGAAATGAAAAGTATGGAAATGGTAAATATGTAGCTAAATAAAAAATGTAGTTTTGCTTTTTTTAAATTCTTGCATATTTTAATTTACTTTATTATGGATTAAGGCAAATAATAACTTTTAGAATACATAGCACATGTAAAAGTAAAATATATGACAAAAAGAAATTCAAAGTGGGAAGGAATAATAATACTGTAATGTTTTTACATTTCTTTATATTATTTGAAAGCTGATTATGAAAAGATAAATATATTGTCATTAAAGCAACATTGAAAAAGTAGTACAAAGAAGTATAGCTTAAAAGTCAATAAAGGAGATAAAAAATGTTTTTAAAAATGCTGATTCATCAGAAAAAGGGAAGAAAGGAAATACAATGGAAGAAATATCAGATGATACAAATATAAAATAAATATGATAAAAGGCACAAAACTATCTATAATTATGCCCCATGCAAATAAGACAAATTCTGTCAGACTTTTTAAGGTGAGATCAACTCTATGTTGTGTATAAGAAATACACTTTACATATAAAGATACCTTCACAGTGAAAGTCAAGTATTTGAAAAGTACACCAAAAATAAGAAAGCTCAGATAAAGGAAACTACAAGATAGAGTGTCTTAATAGAAATAAAGGTAAAACATTTATAGCAGGGTCAGTTTTATCAAGAAGACATAATAATCCTAAATGTGTATTATAAACCTAATAACAGAACTTTAACATTGTGATATTGTGGCATATGGTAAGAAATATGTGGTCTTCTTTGCTATTTCCGCCAGAGAGTTCCTAAAACACTTTTAATTTCCTAAGTGAAAAAAGCAATGGGAGTGTCTTGTGTTAAAATATTTGGCTTTTTGTCCTATAATAGCTCCAAAGGGGCACCTAGTTGGCTCAGTTGGTTAAGAGTCTGCCTTTGACTGGGGTTGTGATCCCAGGGTTCTGGGATCCAGCTTCACAGCCAGTTTCCTGCTCAGCAGGGAACCTGGTTCTCCTTCTTCCTCTGCTGCTTCTCCTACTTTTGTGTACTCTCTCTCTCTCTCTCTCAAATAAATAAAAAAAAACCTCTTTAAAATAAAATAGCTCCATAGAGATAAAAGCAGTATCTTGTTATTCATAATAAACTGCTTTTAATCACACTGGAGTTTATGTTAATGGGGTGACTTTTGGAAAGCCCCTAAGGATGAGGGCTCATTGCCATAGGAACCAACCATGATTAAAGGGTTGAAACTTTCAGTCCCACCCTTCAATCTCTGGGAAAAGGAGAGGACTTGGAGCTTAAATCATTTGCCAATAGCTAATGATTTAATCGGTTGTCTCTATTTATTAAAGCTTTCATAAAAAAACCAAAACAATGGGGTTGTTTCACCCCCATCAAACCTTCCAGGTTGATGAACACATGGAAGTGCTGAGACAGTAGTGCATTTGGAGAGGGCATATAATCTCTATCCCACTTCCCATATACCTTGTCTTATACATTTCTCCCATCTGGCTGTCCCTGAATTATATTCTTTTATAATAAACAGGTAACCTGGTAAGTAAAATATTTCCCTGACTTCTTTGAGCCACTCTAGCAAATTAATACAATAAAAGATATGAGAGCCTCTGATTTATAGCTTGTCATTCAGAAGCATTGGTAAAAAGAGATTTATGTTTGGCATCTGAAGCCAAAAAGAAGCAGTCTTGTGGGACTGACTCTTAACCTGTGGCATCTGACACTATCTCCAGGTAAATAGTGTCAGTATTGGATTAAATTGTAGGATATCTAGCCCTTGTGTGAGAATTACTCAGTGTGTGGAACTCCCACTTACACATTTGGGGACCAGAGGTATCAGAATTAAAGTGTTTTGTAAGTAGTGAGTAGAGTGTCAGTGTAAAGGAGAAACAGGAGCAGTATTTTCCCTCCTACATTCAGGTCACCAAACATGATAAAAATAAAAAGACAAATAGAACAAATCTATATAATTAGAGATTTTAACACCTCTTTATCAGTAATAGCCAGAATGAGCACTAAATTTTTTTTAAAAATAAGTTTATATATTATAAACCATTTCAACCAATTTGATTAATATTTGTATAGCATCATAGCCAACAATTTGATTACCCATTCTTTACAATTGCAAATGTAACATTCACTAAGATTGAACATGTGCTGAGTTACAAAACAAGTTTTAATATGTATCAGAGGATTAAAATCATATTTAGTTATTTTTTGACCAATACAAAGCTAAGTTAGGTATCAGTAATGGTGAATTATCTGCAAATGCCAAATAACTTCAATTTAGAAAGTTCACATTCAAATAATTTATGAATTAAAGAAGAAAATATAGAGGGATATAGAAAATATTTCAAACTGACTTATTATGAAAACCCAACACAAAAATTTGCGGGATGCTGCTACTATTAAACCAAACTTAAAGAAATATTTATAGATTTAAATCTTCTAAAGGAAGAAAGGTATAAAGTTAACATTTACAACACTCAACCTTACAACACTAAAAAAAACAAACAAAACAAACCCAGAGTAAGTAGAAAAAGGCAGTATAAAAAATAAGAGCAGAAATTATTGAAATAGGACAAATTTGGTTCTTTGTAGTCATTAATAGAATTGATAAAGCTGTGGCAAGATTAAGAAAAAAGGAGGAAAAAAACCTATTTGAGAAAAAAGAGACATCACTACAGTTTCTACAATTTATTACAACGAAATCAAGAAGAAATAGAAAATATGAATAGTTGAAAATCTGTTAAAGAACTTGAATTAGTAATTCAAAAACTTCCCACAAAGAATACCCCAAGACCAAAGGCTTCATTGGTTAATTTTGTCAAATATTTAATGAATATGTAACCCCAAACTTAAACTCTCAGAAAATAGAGTAAGTGAGCACTTTCTTCCTTTTTCATGAGGCCAGCATTACTCTGATATCAGAACCTGATGAAGCTATGACAAAAGAAAATTTAATAACCATGATTACAAATGTAAAAATGCTTAATAAAATGTTAGCAAATTGAATCCAACGATATATTATGCTAAAGTATTACTACAGAAATACAAGTCTGATTTAAAATTTTTTAATGTTCATTTTAACTACATTTTATTTTAATTCGGTTTTCAGTAAATTTAATTCACAAAATTATTGGAATAAATCAGAATGAATGTTATTATATCAACAGATGCAAAAAATTTTTTGACCAAATCCAGCACTCCTTCATAGCACAGTGTTAGCAAATAAGGAATATAAGGAAACATCCTAAATCAGATAAAGAACACCTATCAAAAAAATCTTGCAGATAATTTCATTCTTAATAACGGAATAGTCAATTTTGCCTCCTAAGATTGGGATCAAAGTAAAAAATATTTTCACTACTTCCATTAACATTTAATTATAACTCCTAGCCACTGTAATAAGGTAAGAAAAATAAAAGACACAAGAGTCAGAAGAGAAGTAAAAGCGGTGTTATTTGCAGGCAGTATGATTGTTAACATAGAAAAATCTAAAGGAACCAACCAAAAGCTGTTACTAATAGCTAAATGTAGCATGGTCATAGTATTGAAGTATTGACACAGTACTGAATATAAACAATTATTTTATTTTTGTATACTGGAATGAACAAATAGAAAATTAAAATGATCAATATTTATAACAGTGCTAGAAAAATATACATATTAATAAGTTTAGTGAAAGGTGCACTACCTCTACACTGAAAATTATACATTAATGGCAGAAAGAAAAGAAAACCTAAGTAAATGGAGACCTAGATCATGACTATGATTTCAATGACTCAATATTGTTAAGATATCAATTTTCTTCAAATTGATCTTTTGATTCAAAGCAAGCTCATTCAAAATCCCAGTAGACAATTTCCCCTTGGAAATTAACAATCTATTTCTAAATTTATATGGACATATAAAGAATCTGGACTACACCAAGCAATCTTGGGAAAAAAATGGCAAACTTTACATTATTTGTTTTTAAGACTTACTATATTACTGGAAAGCCACAATCATAAAGGCAGTATGATATTGGCTACTTCTATATATGTAGGTAGAGTCAAGAAATGAATCCATATATACATAATTAATTATTGAACAAGGTACCAGACGAAATATATACCCATGCCCACTAGGACTGCTAACATAAAAATGATTGACAATACCAAATGTTGGTTAGGATGTAGGGAAAACAGATGTCTACTACAGTGTAGGTTGGAGTGTAAAATGGTACAGACATTTTGAGAACTGGTTGGCATTTTTTAAAATAGGGTTAAACTTCTATCTACCCTATGGCCTTGAAATTCCATTCTTAATAAAAAATAGTTCTACGAGAATGTTCATAGCAGTTCTAGTCACAATAGCCTCAAGTTGGAAACTAGTCAAATGTCCTACAGCAGGAGAATGGATCAGTAATATATGGTATAATTATACAATAGAATACTGTTTTTTGACTAAAAAGTATGCAATATAGGTGAATGTCAAAAGCATTTGGTTGAAAGATTATATACTTTATGATTTCATTTATATCACATCAAGAACAGACGAAGTTATTCTATGGTGATTTATTATTTTTTTTCTATGGTGATTTAAATCAGAAAGTTATTGCTCACAATGGGGAGATTGAAAGGAGCAAGAGACCTTTCTGAAATGATATTAATGTTTTAAATCTTGTTTTGGGGTGTTACACGAATATACATAATTATCAAAATTCATACTCCGCTCTATTAAGTCTGTTTCTTCAGATGTTAATTCTTGTTATTTTTAATTTTGGTACTTTTATTTCATGGAGTTGATTTTCTTAAAATCTCTCAGGATTTGCGTTTGGATGTCATCTTTGTATCAAAGGGTCTTTATTTACCTATGTGTATGTGTGGTTCTGTTAACTACTGCCTGCCTAGTTGTAGGGCAATGGTATGACATGCTGCTTATAGTATATATTAGCAGCTCATTTCTCGACATTGAAACTCTCTTGTCCCCAAGACATTGGGGATTCCTCACTGACTTTTTGGCCCGCATGCACACAGTCAATGCTGCATTCTTCCAAAGGATTTCGGTTTTTGCTGTGTGTGTATGTCTGGGTGTGCTTGTTTGTTGGGAGCAGAGAGTGATTGGTTAATCTGCTAAACTACTTCAAATGTGTTTACACACCAAATCACCCTGATGGTTGCTCAGCTCTCTGGGTGTGAAAGAACCTTGAAGCTCCTTCTACCTTCTGTGGCAGTTTTCTTCATGCATATTGATTTTAACTGCTTTCCATGTGGTGCAGATTTCCTAAAATTTCTGGCCCAAATTAACTCCCTTATGCTTTTCCAGTGCTGTAATGAACTTACAATTAAGGGAAATGGGTGTGTTTTCTGTCATTTGTGGAGATTTGGATTGGGACTTAGAAACAAACACATTTGCTCTGTTTGCCATCTTGATCCAATTCCTGAAGTCACTTTTAATTAGCAGCTTTGTTGCTATTTTACATACTGGTGTACCTTTGTCACTCTCATTATCACATTTATGTGGCCCTGTATAATGATCTATTGACCTGCACTCTTGCTATTTGTAAAGTAGATATTTGACAAGTTCACAAAGGTAGACAATAGATTGGTCTCTGAGGTACAAGCAGTTTTGAAAAGGAAAAAAAAATACTTCAACATGTTTGTCTTTGCAGGAAATAGGATTGATGTTTCAGAGTCTTTACCTAGAGATTCAACTCTATAGACAAATCCAAAATGAGAATATAGGAGAGCCCTACTCAAAATCACCTAAAATATTCCTAAGCAACCTGGCCCCTGACTATTTATCATTCTAATGTTGACTTAACATGTTAGGAGGTTGTATCTATAAATGAAAGATGAGTTTGTGTACTAAAGTCAAGTGCTATTTGCTGAGGATACTATGACTTTGGTTTGACTTTCTGGCTGATAAAAGCAAATGGGAAAGGTTTTCTTTTATTGTTTGCTTTCACATTAAAAACAAATACTGCCAAAAACAAGGATTGAAGTACCACAGTTCCTTCTCTCAGCTGTTATTTAGAGGTGTCCAAAACTCTTCTCAGAACATTAGATAGTACAAATTCATGGGAAGCCAAGAGGGAAAACAGCATTTGCTAGTTCTTCATCTGCCCCTTGCACACAGGTTGTTTGTAATATCGAAAGCTGATATGATATTGAATTCGTGAAGGGTACTTTTCTGTTGACAACTTTCCATGTTGTAGAACAGAAAACTGAATAAAGCATAATTAGGCAATTTAGGTTCATTTTTAAAAGAATCTAGAAAAGATTTTATGAAAATGTAAGGCCTTTACAATGTCATTTAAAGGAAGTCTAACTTTGGTTATTATGATAAATTGGCAAAAATCATTTTTATCTAATGAAATTTTGGTACTGTATTTACAGCTTCCAATAAGTAGTGTAACAGAGTCTTCTGACTTGAGTAAACCATATAGTCATGGTAAAAACATTAGAAATTCAGTAATTCTACAATTCAGTGAATAATATCTAAAGGCTCGTAGTTTTCCTGCCTAGATATGTTGTTCTAAGATCATATACTTTTATCAACAGGTTTTATTTAATGTTACATCTTTAAAAATACACTTTGGTATTGGTACCTGGGTGGTTCAGTCAGGCATTCGACTCTTGATCTCAGCTTAGATCTTAATTTCATGGTTGTGAGTGTGAGCCCCAAGTTGGGTTCTGCCCTGGGTGTGGAGGCTACTGGAAAGAAAAGAAAGAAAAGAAAAGAGAAAAGAAAAGAGAAAAGAAAAGAAAGAAGAAAAGAAAAGAAAAGAAAAGAGAAAAAAGAAAAGAAGAAAAGAAAGACTTCAGTAGACCTTTAATGTGTATTAATGTGAACACTTGTTCCTTCTACTGGACAATTTTGTTTTTCTTTTTTTCTCTTATAAAGTGCAACCAACATCTTTGCAAATAAATATATGGGGGTATATTCTGATTATTTCCTCGAAGTTTATTCAGAGAAGCAGAATCAACAGTTCAAAAAGGGGTTGTATAAATGATCTAGCTGTAGCTTCCATCTCCTAAATTATTTCCAGGATTTTGCTGGTTCAAGGAGCTGGCTTTTTCTTTATTCTCTCATCAATTCTAATGGCACTTCCCTAAAAGTTGAAGAAGATGACCATTTTTCCTTCAGGGTTATTGGAATAGTTGTGCTCCTTTACTGGAACTTATCAACAAGTTCCAAGATTCATTTGTATGATTCGAAGATTTTTTTTTCAGGCTTCTGAAAACTATAACCAACTTATTTCTAGAAATGTTGCTTCAATTTATACTCTCACCATTCTAACCGATACTAGATATTATGATTTCTTTAGAAATTTGGATAAATCAACATTTTAAAATGGCATTTGTGTATTCTCATTTTAGTTTACATTTATTTATTTGCTAAAAATTTGCCAGACATTTGTATTTTCGCTTTTGGGAAATATATATTTATGCCATTCCTCCATTTATGCTTTCAATATTTTTTATGTACATATAATTTAGATTAATTAAAAACATGTACAAATTGACATAGATCATGGACTATTTGATAAAAATGTTCCGATTGATTTTATAAATTGGTTTCATATTGTTTTATGAAATACATATATAGTCAAGTGTATAAATTTTCTTTTCAATTGATTTTAACCATAAAGAACACTTACAATTGTTTAAAAATTTTAATTATTAAAATTGTCAAAGTATAATTGACACACCATGTTATATTAATTTTGGTGTACAAGGTGATAGTTCCATACATTAAAAGTCTCGCCAGAAATGCTATGCTTTCCATCCCCATAACTTATTTTATAACTGGGAATTTGTACCTCCTAAACTCTTTTACCAATTTTACCCATTCCTCCCAACCCCTTCCCCTTGGCAACTACAAGGTCTCTCTGTTTTTGAGTCTGCTTCTTTTTTTGTTTTCCATTTTAGATTCCTCCAAAGGTGAAGTCATATAGTATTTGTCTTTCTCTGATTTATTTCACTTAGCACAGTCCCCCTAAGGTCCATCCATGTTGTCACAAATGGCAAGTTCATTCTTATTTATGGCTGAGTAAATTGTGTGTGTGTGTGTGTGTGTGTGTGTGTGTGTTTCATGTCTTTACCCATTCATCTGTTTGTTGATGGAAGCTTAGGTTGCTTCCATATCTTGGGTATTGTAAATAATACTGCATTAAACGTAAGTGTGCATATATCTTTTTAAATTAATGTTTTCATTCTCTTTAACTAAATATTAAGTGGTAGAATTAATGGACCATATGGTATTTCTAATTTTTTGAGGAATCTCCATACTGTTTTCTACAGGGCTTCACCAATTCCTACCAATCGTTTATGAGGTTTCTTTTCCTTCACATCCTCACTAACACATGTTATTTCTTGTCTTTTTGATACTAGCCATTCTGACTGATGTAAGGTTAGGTCATTGGATTTTGAGTTTCATTTCCCCAATGATTAGTGATGTGTTGAGCATTTTTTCATGTGTCTGCTGACCAGCGGCATGTCTTTGGAAAAATTTCTATTCAGGTTCTCTGCCTATTTTAATCAGGCTATTTGGGGTGTTATGGTATTGAGTTGTATAAGTTCTTTATATGCTTTTATATTAAAGCCTTATCAGGTATCTTATGCAGATATCTTATCCCATTCCATAGGTTGCATCATTCTTTTGTTGATGATTTCCTTTGCTGTGAAAAAGCTTTTTCTTTTGGTATAGTCCCAATAGTTTATATTTTCTTTCGTTTTCCTTGCCTGAGGAGACATACCTTGAAAAATATTTCTATAGCTGGTGTCAGAGAAATTACTACATATGTTTTCTTCTAGGAATTTTGTGGTTTTGGGTCTTAGCTTTAGGACTTGAGTTTATTTTAATGTATGGTGTAAATAAGTGGTCCAGTTTTATTCTTTTGCATGCAGCTGTCCAGTTTTCCCAACACTGTGGAAGAGACTGTATTTTTCCCATTGTATATTCCTGTATCCTTTGTCATAAACTGTATAAATATGGGTTTATTTATAGACTTTGTTCAGTTCTATTGATCTCTGGTCTATTTTTGTGCCAGTACTATACTGTTTTGATTACTACATCTTGTAGTATATCTTGAAATCCGGAATTGTGATACTTCTAGTTTGTTCTCAAGATGTCTTTAGCCATTTGAGGTCTTTTGTGGTTCTATACAAATTTTAGGATTATTTGTTCTAGTTCTGTGGAAAATGTTGGTATTTTGATAAGGATTGCATTAAATCTATAGATTTCTTTAGGTAGTATGGACATTTTAACAGTATTGGTTCTTCCAATCTATGAGCATGAAATATCTTTCTATTCGTGTTATTTTCAATGTCTTTCATCAATGCTTTGTAGTTTTCAGAATATAAGTCTTTCACCTCCTTGGCCAAGTTAATTCCTATATATTTGGTACAACTGTAAATGGGATAATTAATTTCTCTTTCTGCTACTTCATAAGTATACAGAAATGAAATGCAGTGAATTTTTGAATACTGATCCTGTATTCTGTGACTTTACTGAATTAATTTATCAGTACTTTGTAGGTTTTGGTAGAGTCTTTAGGGTTTTCTGTCTATAGAATTATGCTATCTGCAAATAGTGAACATTTTACTTCTTCTTTACCAGTTTGGATGGCTTTTCTTTTTCTTGTCTAAGAAATTTCCTTTACTGGGACTTCCAATAACGTATGAAATAAAATTGGTGAGGGTGGATGTTCTTGTTTTGTTCTTGATCTTGGAGAAAAGGCACTGACTTTTCCAGCATTGAGTATGGTGTTAGCTATGGGTTTTTCACATGTGGCCTTTGTTATGTTGTGGTATGTTCCCTCTAAAACTAGTTTGTTGAGAGTTTCATCATGAATGTTGTTGCAGTTTGTCAAATGCTTTTTCTGCATCCATTGAAATGATAATATGCTTTTTATCCTTTCTCTTATTTGTAATATAACATGATGATTGATTTGTGAATATTCAACCACACTTGCATCCCTGGAATAAATCCACTTGAACATGGTGAATGATTTTTTTAATGTATTATTGGATTTAGTTTGCTCATATTTTGTTGAGGATTTTTGCATCTCTTTTCATCAGAGACATTGCCCTATGGTTTTCTTTTGTTTGTAGTGTCTTTATCTGATCTTGATAGCAGGTACTACTGTCTTTGTAGAATGAGTTTGGAAGCTGTACTTCCTCTTCTGTTTTTTGGAATAGTTTGAAAAGAGTAGGTATTCACTGTTCTTTAAATGTTTGGTAGAATTCACTTATGAGGCCATTATCCCAGACTTTTATTTCTTAGGAGTTTTTTTTATTATTGGTTCAATTTTGTTACTAATAATGGGTCTGTTCAAATTTTCTACTTCTTTCTCTTGCAGTTTTGGAAGATTGTATGTTCTAGGAATTTATCCATTTCTTCTAGGTTGTCCAATTTACTGGCATATAATTTTTCATAGTATTATTTTAATCCTTTATTTCTGTGATGTCAGTTAATATTTCTCTTCTTTCATTTCTGTTTTATTTGAATTTTCTCTTTTTTGATGAACCTGAAGATTTATTAATTTTCTATTTTTCAAAGAACAAGCTCTCTATTTTATTGGTCTTTCCATTGTTTTTTAAATCTCTATTTCATTTATTTCAACTCTGATTTTTTTAGTATTTTTATTTATTTATTCATGAGACACAGAGAGAGAAGCAGAGACACAGGCAGAGGGAGAAGCAGGCTCCATGCAGGGAGCCTGATGTGGGACTCGATCCCGGGTCTCCAGGATCACAACCTGGGCTGAAGGTGGTGCTAAATTGCAGAGCCACCCAGGGAATCCCCTCAACTCTGATCTTTATTAATTTTTTTATACTAGCTTTAGGCTTGTTCTTTTTCTAGTTCCTTTAGGTGTAAGGTAGATTGTTTATTTGAGATTATTCTTGTTTCTTGAGGTAGATCTGTATCACTACAAATGAACTTCTTAGAGTTGTTTTTGATATATCCCAAGGATTTGTGACCATTATGCTTTCATTTTCATTTGTCTTCATAAATTTTTAATTTATTCTTTGATTTCTTTATTGCCTTGTTATTTAGTTGCATATTATTCACACATATTTGTGGTCTTTTTTTTTTTTTCTTCTTATAATTGATTTGTTGTCTTATACCATTGTGGTAAGAAAAGATGCTTGATGTTATTTCAATCTTTCTAAATATATTGAGACTTGTTTGTGGTTTAACATGTGATCTATCCTGGAAAATGTTCCCTGTGCACTAGAAAACAATGTGTATTCTGCTATTTTGGTATAGAACATTCTATATGTATCTGTTAAATTTATCTGGTCTAAAGTGTCATTCAAAGCCATTGTTTCCTTATTGATTTCTTTTCTCAGCATGATCTGTTGATGTAAGTTACTGTCTCCAACTATTATTGTCTTACTATCACTTTCTCCCTTTATGTCTGTTAATATTTGCTTTATGTATTTAGGTGATCGTATGTTGGGTGCATAGATATTTATTATATCTTCTTGTTGAATTGATCCTTTTATCATTATGTAATGCCTTGCTTTGTCTCTTGTTACAGTTTTGGTTTATAACCTTTTTTTTTCTTTGTCTGATGTAAGTATTGCTACTATGGCTTCTCTGCCCCCCATTTCTATTTGAATAGAATATCTTTTCCATTCCTTCGCTTTCAATCATCTATATGTGTGTTTATAAGTTTGAAGTGAGTCTCTTGTAGGCAGTATATAGACGGGTCTTGTTTTTCATCCAATTGGTCAACTGATGTTTTTTGATTGGAACATTTAGTCCATCTAGACTTAAAGCAGTTATTGACAGGTGTGGATATACTGCCATTTTTGTTATATCTTTTTGGTTGTTTTTATAGTTCTCTGTTCCTTTTTTCTTCTCTTGCTCTCTTCCCTTGTGATTGATGACTTTCATTAGTATAATGCTGGGATTCCTCTCTCTCTCTCTCTCTCTCTCTCTCTCTCTCTCATCTATTTAGTTTTTTATCCATGGTTATCATCAGTTTCATATATAACATCCTAAACATATAGCAGTCTATATTAACTTGATGGTCACCTAAGTTTGAACAATTCTAAAAGATCTGTTTTTTATTCCCTCCTCCACATTTTAAGTATATGGTTCATGTTTTAAATTTTTTTTTATTTTGTGGATCTCTAGATTAATTTTTATAAATATAATTTATTTTGATACTTTTGTGTTTTAACCACCATACTGGCTTTATAAATGATTAGTCTACTGTTTACTATAGGTTTGATTTTACCACTGAAATATTTTCCTTTCATATTCTAGTTATGACATTTTCTTTTTTGTTTAAAGAATTTCTTAAATCTTTATTGTTAGGCTGGTTTAATGGTGATAAACTCCTTTAACTTTTGTTTGTGAAACTATCTCTTCTTCAATTCTGAATGCTAACCTTGCTGTGTAGGATATTCTTGGTTGTAGGTTTTTTATTTTCAACACTTTTTAAAAAAGATTTTATTCATTTATTCATGGGAGACATAGGCAGATAGAGAAGCAGGCTCCCTCTGGAGAGCCTGATGTGGGACTTGATCCCAGGACCCCAGTATCATGAACTTAATAAAAGACAGATGATCACCCACTGAGCCTGCTTTTCAACAGTTTGAATATACCATGCCATTTTCTTCTGGCTGGCAAAGTTTCTTCTGAAAGATCAGAATTATCTGATATCCTTATGCTGTTTCCTTTGAATGCAACTTCTCTCTCTTGCTTTCCAGATTCTTTCTTTTTATTTAATCTTTGACAAATAATACGTCTTTGTGTAGAACTCCTTAGGTTTATCTTGATTGGTGTTTTTTGTGCTTTCTGGACCTGGATGTCTGTTTCCTTCCCCAAGTTGGGGGCATTCTTGCTGTTATTTCTTGAATTGTGTGTGTGTGTGTGTGTGTGTGTGTGTGCCACTTTCACACTCTCTCCTCCTTCTAGAACTTCTATAATGCAAATGTTAGTATGCTCAATGTTGTTTTAGAGAGCCTTTAACATATCCTCATTTTTAAAATCCTTTTTTCTTTTTGTTCTTCACCTTAGATGCTTTCTTGTGTCCTCTCTTTGAGGTCATTGATCCATTCATCTTCATCTTCTGATATGCTGTTGATTTCATCTAGTGCATTTTTATTTCAGTTTTGTAGTCTTCAATTTTGATTAGATTTTTTTAAAAAATATTTTCTTTCTTTTTGTTGAAGTTCTAAGTTTATCTACTCTTCTCTTTACCCAGTCCAGTGAACATCTTTATGACCACTACTTTGAATTCTTTATCAGGTAGATTGCTTATCTCCATTTTGTTGAGTTATTTTTTTTTTTTCTGGTTATATCTTGTATTTTCATCAGGAGCATTTTTCTCTCTCATTTTGATTTACTTCCTATGTTTCTTTGAATTAGAACAGCTACTTCTTCCAGTCTTAAAGGAATGGCCTTAAATAGGACATTTTCTGTGTAGCCTGCTTGTGCTTGTTGGTTTGTCTAGCTGACTGGAGCTGCAGTAGGCATGGGCGGGGTATTCTGGGGTTGTCTGCACCACAGGCACCCTAGTGGGATGGCTGGAGCCACTGCAGGTGCAGGGCTCATGTGTCCTGGTGTACTTTGTTCTCGTGTTGCCTTGGTGAGATGGCTGGAGCTATTACAGGCATTGTCCTTGGGAGTCATGTTGTGCATGCCATGCTGGAGTGCCTTGGTGGGACAGCTGCAGCTTGGGTAGGTGCAGGTGGCTGCCTTGGGAGGATGGCTGTATCTGGGGCTCCCTGAGGTTGCTACCTGGCGGTAGTGCTCATCCTTTCCTCCCATCTTCACTGTAACATTGGTGGAAGAGCACATACAATGGCTTTCACTAGCCCCTCCAACTCTGGAGAGCATTACCTCATCTCTCTAGGGTTCTTTCCTTTATTTTCTAGTTGTTCTTTGAAACCACAGTTTTGTTTTGTTTTGTTTTGTTTTCCTGTGCTCCAGGGTAGCTGGGGCTTGTGTGATTAGGCCAGCTGGAGTGCCTAGACCATGCTGTTTGTGCTATCAAGATGGAGTAGAAGCATAAATAATGATGTTTGCCAGCTTCTCCATTTCCAAAGAATATTTTATAGGCCCTCCATGCAGACATTCAAATGCTGGTTCCCTTAAATTCTCATCACCATTTCAAACTGAAGTCTTTTTCCTGCACCTCAGGGTAGGTGAATCTGCTCCCAGTCCTTCATTATCCCTCCCCACTGAATATTGCAGCCGTGGAAACAGTTCCAGAGGTTACTGTGTCTCTGTATCCCTCACTGTTCTCTGTGTGGTCCCCCAAATGTGCAGAAAGCTGTTAAGTCAGCCCTCAGTTTTGTCCAGGAGGAATGCTCTATATGTAGGTACAGATGCAGTGTGTCCATGGAGAAGGTGAGTTCAGAGACTTCTTACATTGCCGTCTTGGACTCTGTCCCTTTCTCTGATTAATTTTTAACCTAGTCTTTTTCATGGTATAGATATAGCTAATGTTAGTTAAGTGTTGTGTGTTTTAGTAGAGTAAGTATGTTCAGTTGTGCAAATTTAATTTTAATTTCTAGCTTCTTCCTTCAAAGAGTATCCCATTATATATTCTCTGTTATTTATAATTAACTTTCTTCAAATATAATTTCAAAATATTTTACATGCATTTATCATTAAGTGGTGATTAATGATCCACATGCAAATTTTAAAGACTTGGTAAAACTCTTTTCTTCTCCTCTAGCTTCTAGCCTCAGAATTTTTTAATGTCAAAAGATAGGCCATCCCAGATCAATTTTATCTTAGGACTTCCCCAAATTAAGCTGTTTAGTTTGAAGTTACCAGATTAGGTTCATCAAAAAGTTTGATGGATAGAGTCTGATGACTTGGAATTCTAGGTGCTGAGTTGTTTTTTTGCCCAAATGGACACGATGCTATCCGTTTTCATTTCAAGCAAATGCAGCCCAGTTGTGCCCATGGATCCGTCATCAAACACAGCTCAGATTTCAGCTTTAACTTATCTAAATATAGGCTTACTGTGAGTGACAAGATCCCAGTAAATGGCATTCTCTGCCATCTTCTTTGATTTTGTTTCTAGTAGGATGACTCATGGATCTGCTTTGCCCTAGAAAAAGTTTCATTACACTGGAGAGTTTTCATTGAGAAAAAACATCATTGACAGATCAGCTGCCACCCTGACAACCTGGGTTGTTATTCGGCTGTCTAGAGATCAAACAGTATTTACTTTTCTAACACTGACCATCTGATGGGAATTTTAACTCCATTTCTGTGCAGTCTGATGCTGTCAGGTGAGAAGACAATTGAAAGTTTACAAATATAGATAGAGATGCTTTGGTTTCTTGGTGGAACCCCATTAAACTCTCAACGTTAAAATACTTGGATATTTTATCGTATCGTGATTTTTTTTTTTAAAGATTTTATTTATTTATTCATGATAGTCACAGAGAGAGAGAGAGAGAGGCAGAGACAGGCAGAGGAAGAAACAGGCTCCATGCACCGGGAGCCCGACGTGGGATTCGATCCCGGGTCTCCAGGATCGCGCCCCAGGCCAAAGGCAGGCTTCAAACCGCTGCGCCACCCAGGGATCCCCGTGATTTTTTTTGAAGGATACAAAAGATTACTTATTTTGATTTTCTATTTTATTCAGCTAATAAAAGCATATACAAACACAGGTTTAATATGAAACCTTCTTGCTATACCTGTAATATACTTCTTGCTATATGTAATTACAATACCTTGAGGCATGGGTTTCATTAAGGAAACTGTTCTTGGGTTCCACTGACTCTTTTGAATGAATGATACATGCCATTAAGCCACTGAATTTGAGTACTTAGTTTCTCATTCAAAAGGTTACCCAGTGGCTCAAAATGGTCATGATATATCCATTCTGGGCTTTGGTGCAGGTGTCTGTTGTAATGTGATCTTTCTTTGTCTTGAGGGACTTTGACATCCTCATTTCCCACTTGGAGCATCATGCAATTTGAGTGTACACCGAGCTGAAAAGTGATTCCTGCAAGGGGGATTCAGTTTCTCCTTCGCATGTTTTCAGAGCAGTCAGAATGTTTTCCTTCCCACAGATGTGGAACACAGGAGGCTACTTGTTGATAGGTTTTATGACTGATGAGGCTAACACTGCCTTACTTGCTACTCCGTTTTGTATTTTCACGGGTGGGAAGAGGTTCAGGGAGCAAGTTAGAAAACGATGGAAATCTTTCAATCAGAAAACTGTTCTCTCCTCTAATCTTTCTGGTTACTTCCTCATCAGACCCTCACTTTCTATGAGATGTGAGAGAGATCACACTTGAGATTTTATTGTTACCTTTGATTTTGCAAATTAGTTCACATGGGTAGGAAGGTCTGTGAAGATCAATATGTGTTTTATAAAGTCACACGGTGGTTGGTGGTTACTCAGATCTATGTCTTAAGGTCAGTCTGCTCCATGTATTTAAATTGTCCTTTAGGAATCTAGAGCAACAGCCCTAGCCTCCTAAGTCCTGAAGGGGTGAAGGATTGTGTGCCACTCTCTCTGGAGCCACTTCTGAAGTTGCAAAGGTGGTCAGCTGAGACTTTAACCCTACCAAAAACTGGGATCCAGTTTCCCTGGGTGAGCCCCAGGATCCCACAAGGTTACTAACTTTTAATCTTCTGTCTGTAACCTCATTAGACTTTGGTGGGTCCTAGGCACTTTTGCCTTCATGGTCCCTTCTTCCACTTAAAAAAAAAAATAACAACTTTTTACAACTATATTGGTATAAAGACAAATATAAGTCAGGCTAAATTCATTTGTGTATATTTATTCCTATTATGTTCATTTTTCTTCTAATTTTATTTTATTTTTTTAAGATTTTATTTACTTATTCATGAGAGACACAGAGAGAGAAAAAGGCAGGGACACAGGCAGAGGGAGAAGCAGGGTCCCTGCGGGGGAGCCCGATGTGGGCCTCAATCCCGGGACTCTGAGATCACGCCCTGAGCCAAAGGCAGATGCTCAACCACTGAGCCACCCAGATGTCTGTCTTCTAATTTTAAAATGAAAAAAAAAAAAGTTAGGAGTCCATAGAAGTATTATGGGCCCCGGACACTGTACCTAATGAATAAGTATGTCCTGCCATCATTTATTTGACCAAATACATTTTTCTTTGTTCTGTTATTTAAACTGTAGCCTTTCTCTTCAATGACGCCTAGACCCTGCTCGAACGCTGCAAAGCATTTTACATGGAATTCTACCCAGAGCATCAGCTACCAACTGGTGATGTATCTTTACTGAAAATGATCACCTACAACCATGGCCCTGCTACCTAATTCCAAGCACTGCTACTTGCTAAGAACCTTCAGTGCCTCGCTCAGTCCCTAAGTATGACCCTATGGGATATTGACACAGGCCCGGTGTACACTTGGGTCATATCAGCTCGGTATTTGTGCCACCAGATTATTTTCCAATAAGGTCGATCCTATAGAAGTCCCTCTTAAGCCTGATTTTCTTTCTTCCCTTTCAGAGGCATCCAACATGCCTCACTGAGGAGTCTACTGGTTACTCTGACTGCTGGCAAGATATGCAGGCCCCAAAAGTAGACCATTATGAGTAAATCCTATATCCTGGAAACTAATTTTATTCTTCTTTGTGGCAATGCAAACCAAGTTAGAGCTCTAGGTTCCACTCTGCTATTCCTCCCGCTAACCCATCTACGCAGCTTCCTGGGGAGTTATTTTACCTGTGACCACTTTTGTTCATGCAATGAATTTAGCAGACACTTGTTGAAGGCCTCCTTTGTGCCAGAAGCTTTGCCATGTGCTCCCTTATTGCTTACAGATTCTAAGAGCAGATACTCTGAAATTTTGGGATTAAATTTAGAGCTCAGTTGCGTTTTTTGTTGTGTTGTTGGGTCTTTCATTATGAAAATAAAACATGTTTTTGGGGAAAAAAAAAAACCTCTCAAATAATAGCTAAGAGTACAGGGTGGCAGTTTGGGATGTCTCTCTAATTCTACCATTTATATTTCTCCAAGGCAATGGTCTTCATCCTTCTTTTCCTTTTCTCTGTTGTTTTCAAAACTTTGGATTTCTCCTTCACTCTAAAACATTCTTTTTTGTTCTTCACCTATTATGACACTACTTTTAAAATTTTAATTTTAAAGTTCCCTTTCAAAGGGTTTTTCCTATCAATTCAGCTGACTCTCAAATTCTATTCTTGAGATTTTTTCTAGTTTACTTGTTTGTTTCTTCTAATTTGGTTCTTTTAATGTGTCTTCAAGTTTAAGGACATGGGGAATTATACATATAAATATGCTCTGTCTCCTTTCTTGGAGACAACTTTTTAAATTCATCTGTGTATATCTCCATTTTATAAATCTAAGATCTCTGTGACCTTAATGGTGTGTACTTGAATTTCAAAATATGTATTTAATCAACTATTTTCTTTTTTTTTTTTTTTTTTAATCAACTATTTTCTAAAGATTTCATATATGACCTCTTTTGGCCATGTAATTTTCAGACAAATTTCCATTAACAGTTGGGAAATCATTCATTCATTGATTCATTTACTCATTCATTCACTTTATAATTGCAAGTTTTTATTTAAATTCCAGTTAACACATAGCACAATGTTAGTTTCAGGTGTAGAATGCATCACTTACGTACAACACCCAGGACTCACCACAAGTGCACTCCTTAATACTCATCACCTGTTTAACCCATCCCTGCCCACCTTCCCTTCCATAACCTTGTTTGTCCTCTAGTTAAGAGTTTGTCTCCTGGTTTGATTCTTGTTCTTTTTTTCTGCTATGTACATCGGTTTCATTTCTTCAGTTCCACATATGAGTAAAATCATTTGGTTTTGTCTTCCTCTGAGTGACTTCTTTCACTTAGCCTGGTACTCTCTAGTTCCATCTACATCATTGCAGATGGTAAGATTTCATTGTTGTTCTTTTGTGGCTGAGTAATATCCCATTGTATATGTATACCACATCTTTATTCATCAGTCAGTGGACATTTGGGCTTTTTCCATAATTTGGCTATTGTAAATAATGCTGCTATAAACATCAGGGGGTAGGTATACCTTAGAATCAGTATATTTTTATTCTTTGGGTAAATATTTAGTAGTGAAATTACTGGATTTCAGGGTAGTTCTATTTTTAACTTTCTGAGGAAATTCCAGACTGTTTTCCAGAGGGGCTGCACCAGTTCACATTCCATTTTATACACCGTAGATGCTGATGTCTTCCACTTGCCCTTGCAGACATATTCCCTTCATCTTTCTTCACGCTGCTCTTGCCCCAGGAAGCAAGGACTACAGCAAAGAGCTTTCTTGCCTGTTAGCTTATAATTTGGTTTAGCCAATGGGAAACACCAGGAAGTTGGAGAGAAGGGGGATGTGGGTTTGGTATATTTATTCCCCAGCATCCTCCCTGCCAGGTAGTTATAGGATGTCCATGTTCCTCTGTTGAATTGTAGAGCTCCTGGGCCTAAAGCCTATACCATGAAGTTTCCCTCTAAGTTTCTAGTAACTGACTCTTTCCCTTCTCCTCCTGGTCTGAGATTTGTAAGCATGGATGTGAACCCTCAGATATTTCGTCTCCCTGGTTGCTTTTCCTAAGCTCTTCCCACACTATAATGAATAACCACTTTCTTAGATGCTCTTTGATTATGCAGCTTGAGGGTGCCATTTTTGTTTCTGCCAGGGCCTTAATTTATGTTTTTAAAATCTGTTGAAGGTATTCGGAGGATATTCTTTAGGTTCTCCTTTCTCTTACAACATAGATTTTGTTTGCTGTTTGTTTTAAATTCTCTAACTATAATTGCTATCATGGTTTGCCTGCTGAATTCTCTGCCATGAACAGCATTCCAGGGACTGCTGGTGATGTTGGCGATGAGAGGAAGATTTTTTATTCTGTTTACTTCAGAACATCTTTTCTTTGCTGGGATCTGCGATGAAAACAGCTCCCCCATTACAAATCTCTGGAAGATTTCTCTTGTAACATCACTATCCTTCTGGCAAGACCACCTCAGGATGGAACTATTTAACCACCTCACACCCAGGACAGACACAACTAAAATAGCATCTTGACTTGAGAAAGCCTACAGTGACATGGACACTAACCATCTGCTCCCCATTCACTGATTGTAATAAAGCAATTATCTCTCTCTCCATATAATTTAGGGGTGAGAGGAGACACTATCGTCTCCTCCCATTTACATGGAAAAATATGTCACATTTTGGATTTGTTAGTTAACAGCAGGGACAACTTTGCACATTAAAGTTTTCTAGCAAAAACTCTCTAATTTGTACAATATTTAAATGCTTCTTCTGACATATCTCATGATTTTTTAAGTCACTGTTTGTCTTTTGCATTTTAAATCAGATTCAATTATGAAAATACCTTTTCTTTTCCATGAATATCAGAAGCCACTACTAACTACTTGTTTGGAGAGAAATTTGAAACAGATTCTACTTATATATTTATTTATATTATACATTATATTTATGTATTGTATATGTTATATTTATATTAACACACATAGAATATAGTCTATTCTTTTTAATTTTAATTTTCTTCTTTATTAAAGTATAATTGATGTATAACATGCTAGTTCCAGGTATATCACATAATGATTTGATATTTGTATACCCTGTGGAATGATCATGACAATAAGTGTAGTTACCATAGAAACTTAAGAAAAAACTTTTTTCTTGTGATAAAAACTTTTAAGATTTACTCTTTTTTAGCAACTTTCAAATATGCAATAGAATATGATTGACTGAAGTCACCATGCTATACATTAAATCCCCATGTCTTACTTACTTTATACCTGGATAATTTGAATCTTTTGATCCCCTATATCTATTTGGCTCACATCCCCAAATTCTGTCCCCTTCAGCAACCGCAATTCTGTTTCTAACCATGAATTTTGTTTTGTTCATTTGTATTTTAGTTTCCACAAGTAAATGGAATAATATAGTATTTGTCTTTCTCTACCTGACTTATTTCACTTAGCACAATTCCTCAAGGTCTACCCATGTCACAAAGGGCAAGACTTCACTCTTTTTTCTGGCTGAGTAGTATTCCATCATGCATATATATACACCATGTCTTCTTTATTCATTCAACAATCAACAAACACTTAGGTTGTTTCCACATCTTGGCTATTGTAAATAATGCTGCAATGAAGATAGGGAGTCATGTATCTTTCCAAATTGATGCTTTCATTTTCTTTGGATAAATTCCCAGAAGTGAAGTTGCTGGATCATATGGTATTTCTATTTTTAACATTCTGAGGAACCTCCATACTGTTTTCCACAGTGGCAGCACCAGTTTACATTCCTACCAAGAGCACACAAGTGTTCCCTTACATAGAATACAGTTCATATATTTTTAGGTTTAGCCTTCTTAAATATTAATTCAAGTCTTCTTATAAAGTAAGTTGGTAAAATCATCGATAAATAATCAGATTTCTAGATGGAAGGTTTATGGCTGGTTAAATATTTGTTTTCGTGTTTAAGAGACCTCTACATGTCCCTGAAGTCCTCATAGTGATTTCATACATAAATGGGACAACCTTTACTTGATTAGAATACTTCATTAGTCTGAACATATCTCACCTTGAACTTGTCAAATAATTGAGGTATTAATTTTCTTCCTTAGATCCTTCAATCATTGACAAAGGGATAGTCAATAAATTATGTGATTTGGAGGAAGGGAAGGAAAGGAATTTTTAACACTTTCTGGCATGCAGTGTTGTTTTTCTGACTGCCATGGCCTTTTATTTCTATGACATTTAGAATTGAGTTTTAGGCAATACAGGGAATTGATATATTCCAAACCAGCGTTATTTCTTTAGATCAGTGGATGGTTTACTATGGCCCATGGGGCAAATCCTGCCTGGTTTTATATGGCCTGTGGTCTAAGAATGGTTTTATATTTTTGTCAAATCAAAAATTAATTTTGTAACATGCAAAAGTGATATGAAATTCAAATTTCAATGTCCATAAGCAAAGTTTTATTAGAATGTAAACCACGCTCATCCATTACATGTCCATAGCTGCTTTCACAATGTAATGACACATTGAGTAGTTGAGGCGGAGACTGCAAGATGTAAAAATCTCTCGCCCTTTACCGAAAAGTTTGCTGACCTTGGTTTAGATAACCAAATGTAGTTTTTCTTTACCTAAAATAATAACCTGACTGAAAATCTCTTAGAAGCTATTGAGTCAGTAATTTTCAAATCATCATCCCAAGTTTTAAGTTTTTTTTCGCCAGTAGTTTTATAAAGGATAAGAGGCATGCCAAAATTATTCCCACAGCAAGAGCCATAGCTGTGAAGATGATAGAATCATATGAAATTGTTTAGAGGTCATTGTATTGTTCAATTATTAAGTATGACATATGGCATGGTAGCTTATATTTGACAGTGCTTCTGAATATCTTCAAAACTTCATATAGGACCTTTTATCCACTTCAGTGTGGAGCAAGCACAAAAAAAGATAGTAAGCTGCTTTTGCTTCAATTTCACCATGTGCCTTATGATGTAATAAATACTGTTACATAAACACCACTACTACCCATGCCCACTTTGTGTATAAAAGATACATTTATGAATATAATATCAATATATTTTCCTCATCTTTGTACTCAAAAATGGGCCTCGGCAAGTACGAGAACAGGTGTTTCAATTATGGTCTTATCCAGAACTCTTGATTCTTGATGGACAATTGCACATAATATCTTTATTTGTTTTCTTCCCCCTTGCAATCTAGTTCCCAGCAGGAAATTTACTGAGCTGCCAACTTAAGATCATCTAATTGACTCAGAAAGAATCTGAATGAGTTTCTAAATATCCAACCAAAATCAATTGTGACTCTCTTTATTTTAGGCCCCAGGCAGATTGAAATTGAGACAATAAATGGAAGCACCTCATTCTGAAAGAATGAGAGTTGGCAGCTTCACAGCAAGCACCGCGTACATACACTCACGTACACCCATGCATATACACACACATGGACACACTCACACACACTCATTTGCAAGTTTTACATTCAGAAAGAATGCATGACTAGATATATGTTTGGCATTTTAAAATCTCTAGCTTTCTAAGATCCATGATTTCAGCAATCTAGAAAACATTTCACTCAGTACAAGGAAATATTGAGGAGTGTTGACGGTAGTGGCAAACTATGACTAAATATAGTTTAATTATGTAAAGACTTTTGGGCTCTCAGTTTCCACCAAAGGTCTTGAGACTCTAATTTTTTTTTGTAGTCTATCTTCCATTTTACTCAGAGAAAAGGTTTTCCCAAGGTTCATCTATTTGTGTACATTTTATGTTTAAATGTTTTCATTAAATTCCAATTTGTGTGAAATAGAAACAAGAAATTCAAACAGCATTGTTACGGGTTTAGTAGCCCATCTGCCATTCTCTCCTCTCTTCCTAACAGAGAAGGAATGGCTGTGAGAATAAACAAAGTGTTTAAAATCACCCTTCAATCTTAGAATTTTGTGTTTCTGAACCTTCAGGACAGAGGGACCTGAATGTTCAGTTTTAATTGTTGCTTGTGATGATGATCGCTATTAGAAACTCTAGTAGATGAGAGGTGAAGCGTCATACCACAAATTCTAGTGAGCATTCAGCAATTACAAACATACAACATGAGCTCTTATTTACAGAAGGAGGTTTAATGGTGGGACACAGAAGTCTGACGCTGGGCAGGGGAAATGGTTTCATCTCCGATTCTTACCAAGGGGGCTCTTTTTCCAGCAGTGGAGTTCAACACACCGTATCCCTATTCCTCCAAGAGGAAGAGAGAGTGCTAAAGAGCTCTGAGAATGCGGAGAAACACAACAGTCTGATGAAACAGAGAAAAGCCATTTCTGACTCAGCTAGGAAAGCAGAAGCCAGCATTTTGCAAATCACATTGGAGAGAGGAACATCATTAGGGAAAAATTCAAGACAAAGCTTGGAAAAGAGTTTTTTTCCCCCAAGCCCAGTTTATGCCATTAGACCAATAAGTACTAAATATAAAACCAGATCAGAGTATATGGTTAATGGTTATTTTTAGGTGCCTCTCACTGGAAGTTGATACCATACAATTGCATTTTCATAGTTGTGTATGATTATACTGAGTTACATGTATTCAAAATCAGGGTTTCTTCTTTTTAAGAAGATGGAAAAACTTAAGGATTAAAAATTGTTAATAATTGATAAAAGTATTAAGACGATATTTAATCTTGATATTAAGTCTCATATGAAGAAAATGAAAATATATGTAACATTCTTTCCCATTGTCTTTAAAATTACTGCACCAATATTTGATATTGTAGGTGGTAAAAAAAAAATCAAAACATACATGTATTTAAAAGAGGATACTGGGAACCTGAATATCTTTTTTCTAAGAGCAGTACCCCCATTAGAAGGCAACATTGTGAGCCAAAGGAAACTTCAGCCCTACAGTCAGGCAGCGTTCCAGACCTGTTTCTTCATTAACCATCACCCTAAGCAAGTACTTGGCACCCTGGATATTATTTCCTCATCTGTTACAAGTGATGTAAAGATTCACTAGGGCTGCCGTAACAAAGTACCATCAACAGGCTGGTTTAAAACTACAGAAATTTATCATCTCCATTCTGGAGGCTAGAAGTCCAAAATCAAGGTATCAACAGGTGGGTTCCCTTAGAGGGCTCTAAGGAAAATCTGTTCCATGTGTCCTTCCTAGCTTCTGGCGAGGACTTGACAGTCATTGGCGTTCCTTGGCTGCGGGTGCATCCCTAATCTCTCACTCTCTTCACATAACATTTGCCCAATGTACATTTTCTGAATTTCCCCTTTTTATAAGGACACCAGTTATGTTGAACTAACGTCCACCCTGATGACCTAACCTTAACCTGATTACATTTGCAATCTCTGTATTACCAAATAAGTTCACATTCACAAGGCTTATTACCAAGTAAGTTCACATTCACAATGAATTCACACAAATTCAACCATAACAGTGGATAATAATCAAATACCTTCCTCAAAGCAGTAAGAGAAGGATTAAATAAATTAATGATGCAAAGACCCCTGAAGAACAGGTTTGTGTCCATGAAAGAAACAGCGTATGGGCTCCCCAAATCCATCATGTGTAGCTTTGTAATAAAGAGAGATTCTGGCCTTTATTCACACCACAGCTCTACTACCACAGCTCAAGTCCACTTGTTAATCTGGGAAATCAGTATCATCATTCTTGTAATTTATGACACAATATTGCCTTAACAGTGCTGCTTCTGTTTGGGTGTGTCCACTTTTCAGGGAGCTTGATGTTGTCCACGAGCCTTCTCTCTGTTCTAACTGTTCAATGTTCTGCTTGGAAGTGACATCACGTTGGTATGAACTGGAAATGTGAGTGGCTGTGTGAACACAAAGACAGATGGCAGGATCCCCACTGGAATGTGTGGCCAGCACGTGGATGCTGTTTGTTTTCATTCCCCAGTAGTCAGCAGACACACTGTGGCTGATTTACTTCCATAACTTCTCAGGACTATGGAGCAGTAAATAGCAGTGGTTACCTGGACAGGCTAATTTCTAAAAGGAGAGCAAAGAATTTTTTCATCTCTTGGGAACAGGATATACCAGGCAAGATCCCTAGTGAATAAGTAGACTTTTTTCAAGAGAGACTTGGGAGCCAAACTTCTGCTTCCCATACAATTCTGACTTGTTTACCTTTTTCAGTGTTTTCTTGTCATCTTCAGGCTAATTTCCAAGTTTCTTTGAATCCTTTGCAATCCATTTCACAATCTAGCTCCTGAAGCTTTTTTTTTTGAAAGGTTTCATTCATTCATTCATTCATTCATTCATTCATTCATTCATTATAGACATAGGCAGAGGGAGAAGCAGGGGGGCTTGATACAGGACTCGATCCCAGGACCCCAGGATCATGATCTGAGCCAAAAGCAGAGGTTCAACCACTGAGCCACCCAGGTGTCCCAGGCTCCTGAAACTTTTTGAGATTCATCCTATTTCTTGCCTCTCATGTTACCGACTTTCTTGAGTTCCTGAAACATGTACAATTTCCTAGAAACAAAATTTCCTTCACTTGGATAGATAATTTCTACTTCTTAAAAATAACTTCAGCTCAGGTTACATCTCTCCAGAGAGTCTTCATACCACACCCTCTGCCCCGCCCGCAAATGGGATTTTTGGGCATCTATCTGACTGTTTCTCAATTTATGTTGAACTGTTTTATATTTTTAAGGTTTTATTTATTTGAGAGAAAGAACAAGCAGGGGAGAGGGAGAGGCATATTCCTCAGAGAGCAGGGAGCCCAGTGCGGAACTCAATCCCAGGATGCTGGGATCATGACCTGAACCGAAAGCAGATGCTTAATTGACTGAGCCATCCAGGTGCCCCTGTTAAACAGTTTTCATTTCTCATCTGGAGAATATATTTTTTATTTTTATTTTTTGGGGGTGAACAAAGTAGTGTTTAATAGCTGTTAGCTAAATTGAGTTTCATGAGGGAGAGGGGCAAGATGGCGGAGGAGTAGGGTCTCCAGGTCACCTGTCCTCAGCAAATTACCTAGAAAACCATCCAATCATCCTGAAAACCTACGAATTCGGCCTGAGATTTAAAGAGAGACCAGCTGGAACGCTACAGTGAGAAGAGTTCGCGCTTCTATCAAGGTAGGAAGATGGGAAAAAAGAAATAAAGGAACAAAAGGCCTCCAAGGGGGAGGGGCCCCGCGAGGAGCCGGGCTGAGGCCGGGGCGAGTGTCCCCAGGACAGGAGAGCCCCGTCCCGGAGGAGCAGGAGCTGCACCGACCTTCCCCGCGGAAAGGGGCTCCCCGGGGAATTGGAGCAGGATCCCCAGAAAGGCGGGGACGCCCTCGGGCTCCCTGGGACAGTAACAGAGGAACTGCGCCCCGGAGAGTGCGCCGAGCTCCCTAAGGGCTGCAGCGCTCGGCGGGGCCCGGAGCAGCTCGGAGGGGCTCGGGCGGCGGCTCCGCGGAGGGGGCTGCGGGGCTCCGGGAACAGCTCAGCGGCGGCGGCTCGGGCGGAGGAAGAAGCTCCGCGCGGAGGGGGCTGCGCGGCTCCGGGAACAGCTCGGAGAGGCTCGGGCGGCGGCTCCGCGGAGGGGGCTGCGCGGCTCCGGGAACAGCTCGGAGGGGCTCGGGCGGCGGCTCCGCGGAGGGGGCTGCGCGGCTCCGGGAACAGCTCAGCGGCGGCGGCTCGGGCGGAGGAAGAAGCTCCGCGCGGAGGGGGCTGCGCGGCTCCGGGAACAGCTCGGAGAGGCTCGGGCGGCGGCTCCGCGGAGGGGGCTGCACCGCCGGGAGCGCGAATCCAACAGCGCAGGCCCCGGAGCACAGGGCGCCGGGACACAGCCCAGGATCCGGCCTCCCCCGGGACAGGCAGAGGCCGGGAGGGCCCAGGACAGCAAGGACGCTCCTGCCTGGAACTGAGCAGATCAGCGGCCCCGCCCCGGAGCCCCCAGGCCCTGCAGAAGGAGAGCCCCGGAGCTACTGCGGGGGCTGGATCCAGGGTCCCAGAGCTGCCCCCGCCACTGTGGCTTCCTCCCGGGGCCTCACGGGGTCAACAACCCCCACCGAGCCCTGCACCAGGCAGGGGCAGAGCAGCTCCCCCAAGTGCCAACACCTGAGAATCAGCACAGCAGGCCCCTCCCCCAGAAGACCAGCGAGACGGACCAGTTCCAAGGGAAGTCAAGGGACTTAAACTACACAGAATCGGAAGATACTCCCCCGTGTTTTTTTTTTTTTGTTTTTTGTTTTTTTGTTTTTGTTTTTGTTTTTTTTTTGTTTTTTTTTTGTTTTGTTTTGTTTTGTGCTTTTTTTTTCTCTCTTTCTTCTTGATTTCTGATTGCTTCCCCCACCCCCCCCTTTTTTCTTTTTTCTCCTTTCTTTCTTTTTCTTTCTTTTTCTTCTCTTTTCCCCTATTTTTTTCTTCTTTCTCTTTTTTCTTTTTCTCTTTTCTTTCCTTCTCTCTCTTTTTCTCCTTTTCCCAATACAACTTGTTTTTGGCCACTCTGCACTGAGCAAAATGACTAGAAGGAAAACCCCTCAAAAAAAGGAATCAGAAACAGCCCACTCTCCCACAGAGTTACAAAATATGGATTACAATTCAATGTCAGAAAGCCAATTCAGAAGCACTATTTTACAGCTACTGGTGGCTCTAGAAAAAACCATAAAGGACTCAAGAGACTTCATGACTGCAGAATTTAGATCTAATCAGGCAGAAATTAAAAATCAATTAAATGAGATGCAATCCAAGCTAGAAGTCCTAACGACGAGGCTTGACGAGGTGGAAGAACGAGTGAGTGACATAGAAGACAAGTTGATGGCAAAGAGGGAAACTGAGGAAAAAAGAGACAGGCAATTAAAAGACCATGAGGATAGATTAAGGGAAATAAATGATAGCCTGAGGAAGAAAAACCTACGTTTAATTGGGGTTCCCGAGGGCGCGGAAAGGGACAGAGGGCCAGAATATGTATTTGAACAAATCCTAGCTGAAAACTTTCCGAATCTGGGAAGGGAAACAGGCACTCAGATCCAGGAAATAGAGAGATCCCCCCCTAAAATCAACAAAAACCGTTCAACACCTCGACATTTAATAGTGAAGCTTGCAAATTCCAAAGATAAGGAGAAGATCCTTAAAGCAGCAAGAGAAAAAAAGTCCCTGACTTTTATGGGGAGGAATATTAGGGTAACAGCAGACCTCTCCACAGAGACCTGGCAGGCCAGAAAGGGCTGGCAGGATATATTCAGGGTCCTAAATGAAAATAACATGCAACCAAGAATACTTTACCCCGCAAGGCTTTCATTCAAAATGGAAGGAGAGATAAAGAGCTTCCAAGACAGGCAGGAACTGAAAGAATATGTAACCTCCAAACCAGCTCTGCAAGAAATTTTAAGGGGGACTCTTAAAATTCCCCTTTAAGAAGAAGTTCAGTGGAACAATCCACAAAAACAAGGACTGAATAGATATGATGACACTAAACTCATATCTATCAATAGTAACTCTGAATGTGAACGGGCTTAATGACCCCATCAAAAGGCGCAGGGTTTCAGACTGGATAAAAAAGCAGGACCCATCTATTTGCTGTCTACAAGAGACTCATTTTAGACAGAAGGACACCTACAACCTGAAAATAAAAGGTTGGAGAACCATTTACCATTCAAATGGTCCTCAAAAGAAAGCAGGGGTTGCCATCCTTATATCAGATAAATTAAAATTTACCCCGAAGACTATAGTGAGAGATGAAGAGGGACACTATCTCATACTCAAAGGATCTATCCAACAAGAGGACTTAACAATCCTCAATATATATGCCCCGAATGTGGCAGCTGCCAAATATTTAAACCAATTAATAACCAAACTCAAGAAATACCTTGATAATAATACACTTATACTTGGTGACTTCAATCTAGCTCTTTCTACCCTGGATAGGTCTTCTAAGCACAATATCTCCAAAGAAACGAGAGCTTTAAATGATACACTGGACCAGATGGATTTCACAGATATCTACAGAACTTTACATCCAAACTCAACTGAATACACATTCTTCTCAAGTGCACATGGAACTTTCTCCAGAATAGACCACATACTGGGTCACAAATCGGGTCTGAACCGATACCAAAAGATCGGGATAGTCCCCTGTATATTCTCAGACCATAATGCCTTGAAATTAGAACTTAATCACAACAAGAAATATGGAAGGACCACAAACACGTGGAGGTTAAGGACCATCCTGCTAAAAGATGAAAAGGTCAACCAGGAAATTAAGGAAGAATTAAAAAGATTCATGGAAACTAATGAAAATGAAGATACAACCGTTCAAAATCTTTGGGATGCAGCAAAAGCAGTCCTGAGGGGGAAATACATCGCAATACAAGCATACATTCAAAAACTGGAAAGATCTCAAATTCAAAAGCTCACCTTACACATAAAGGAACTAGAGAAAAAGCAACAAATAGACCCCACCCCCAGCAGAAGAAGAGAGTTAATTAAAATTCGAGCAGAACTCAATGATATCGAGACCAAAAGAACTGTGGAACAGATCAACAGAACCAGGAGTTGGTTCTTTGAAAGAATTAATAAGATAGATAAACCATTAGCCAACCTTATTAAAAAGAAGAGAGAGAAGACTCAAATTAATAAAATCATGAATGAGAAAGGGGACATCACTACCAACACCAAGGAAATACAAACGATTTTAAAAACATATTATGAACAGCTGTACGCCAATAAATTAGGCAATCTAGAAGAAATGGACGCATTCCTGGAAAGCCACAAACTACCAAAACTGGAGCAGGAAGAAATAGAAAACCTGAACAGGCCAATAACCAGGGAGGAAATTGAAGCAGTCATCAAAAACCTCCCAAGACACAAGAGTCCAGGGCCAGATGGCTTCCCAGGGGAATTCTATCAAACGTTTAAAGAAGAAATCATACCTATTCTACTAAAGCTGTTTGGAAAGATAGAAAGAGATGGAGTACTTCCAAATTCGTTCTATGAGGCCAGCATCACCTTAATTCCGAAACCAGACAAAGACCCCACCAAAAAGGAGAATTACAGACCAATATCCCTGATGAACATGGATGCAAAAATTCTCAACAAGATACTAGCCAATAGGATCCAACAACACATTAAGAAAATTATTCACCATGACCAAGTAGGATTTATCCCTGGGACACAAGGCTGGTTCAACACTCGTAAAACCATCAATGTGATTCATCATATCAGCAAGAGAAAAACCAAGAACCATATGATACTCTCATTAGATGCAGAGAAAGCATTTGACAAAATACAGCATCCATTCCTGATCAAAACCCTTCAGAGTGTTGGGATAGAGGGAACTTTCCTCGACATCTTAAAAGCCATCTACGAAAAGCCCACAGCAAATATCATTCTCAATGGGGAAGCACTGGGAGCCTTTCCCCTAAGATCAGGAACAAGACAGGGATGTCCACTCTCACCACTGCTGTTCAACATAGTTCTGGAAGTCCTCGCCTCAGCAATCAGACAACAAAAAGACATTAAAGGCATTCAAATTGGCAAAGAAGAAGTCAAACTCTCCCTCTTCGCCGATGACATGATACTCTACATAGAAAACCCAAAAGCCTCCACCCCCAGATTGCTAGAACTCATACAGCAATTTGGTAGCGTGGCAGGATACAAAATTAATGCCCAGAAATCAATGGCATTTCTATACACTAACAATGAGACTGAAGAAAGAGAAATTAAGGAGTCAATCCCATTTACAATTGCACCCAAAAGCATAAGATACCTAGGAATAAACCTAACCAAAGAGGTAAAAGATCTATACCCTAAAAACTATAGAACACTTCTGAAAGAAATTGAGGAAGACACAAAGAGATGGAAAAATATTCCATGCTCATGGACTGGCAGAATTAATATTGTAAAAATGTCAATGTTACCCAGGGCAATTTATACGTTTAATGCAATCCCTATCAAAATACCATGGACTTTCTTCAGAGAGTTAGAACAAATTATTTTAAGATTTGTGTGGAATCAGAAAAGACCCCGAATAGCCAGGGGAATTTTAAAAAAGAAAACCTTAGCTGGGGGCAACACAATGCCAGATTTCAGGTTGTATTACAAAGCTGTGGTCATCAAGACGGTGTGGTACTGGCACAAAAACAGACACATAGATCAATGGAACAGAATAGAGAACCCAGAAGTGGACCCTGAAATGTACGGCCATCTAATATTCGATAAAGGAGGAAAGACTATCCATTGGAAGAAAGACAGTCTCTTCAATAAATGGTGCTGGGAAAATTGGACATCCACATGCAGAAGAATGAAACTGGACCACTCTCTTTCACCATACACAAAGATAAACTCAAAATGGATGAGAGATCTAAATGTGAGACAAGATTCCATCAAAATCCTAGAGGAGAACACAGGCAACACCCTTTTTGAACTTGGCCACAGTAGCTTCTTGCAAGATACATCCACGAAGGCAAAAGAAACAAAAGCAAAAATGAACTATTGGGACTTCATCAAGATAAGAAGCTTTTGCACAGCAAAGGATACAGTCAACAAAACTAAGAGACAACCTACAGAATGGGAGAAGATATTTGCAAATGACATATCAGATAAAGGGCTAGTTTCCAAAATCTATAAAGAACTTATTAAACTCAACACCAAAGAAACAAACAATCCAATCATGAAATGGGCAAAAGACATGAAGAGAAATCTCACAGAGGAAGACATGGACATGGCCAACATGCACATGAGAAAATGCTCTGCATCACTTGCCATCAGGGAAATACAAATCAAAACCACAATGAGATACCACCTCACACCAGTGAGAATGGGGAAAATTAACAAGGCAGGAAACAACAAATGTTGGAGAGGATGCGGAGAAAAGGGAACCCTCTTACACTGTTGGTGGGAATGTGAACTGGTGCAGCCACTCTGGAAAACTGTGTGGAGGTTCCTCAAAGAGTTAAAAATAGACCTGCCCTACGACCCAGCAATTGCACTGTTGGGGATTTACCCCAAAGATTCAGATGCAATGAAACGTCGGGACACCTGCACCCCGATGTTTCTATCAGCAATGGCCACAATAGCCAAACTGTGGAAGGAGCCTCGGTGTCCATCGAAAGATGAATGGATAAAGAAGATGTGGTTTATGTATACAATGGAATATTACTCAGCAATTAGAAACGACAAATACCCACCATTTGCTTCAACGTGGATGGAACTGGAGGGTATTATGCTGAGTGAAATAAGTCAATCGGAGAAGGACAAACAGTGTATGTTCTCATTCATTTGGGGAATATGAATAATAGTGAAAGGGAATATAAAGGAAGGGAAAAGAAATGTTGGGAAATATCAGGAAGGGAGACAGAACATAAAGACTCCTAACTCGGGGAAACGAACTAGGGGTGGTGGAAGGGGAGGAGGGCGGGTGTTGGAGGGGAATGGGTGACGGGCACTGAGGTGGACACTTGACGGGATGAGCACTGGGTGTTTTTCTGTATGTTGGTAAATTAAACACCAAAAAAAGTTAAAAAAAAAAAAAAAAAAAAAAAAAAAAAAAAAATAAATTGAGTTTCATAAGAATGAATTTTTTAATCCCCTTTTTTCTCTTTTTTATATCACTTAGGAGAGAGAGAAGCAACGATGTGAGATCTTATTTATTCCTCTTTTAAAAGAGTAAACTTTTTTCCTTCAATTTGGAGGATATTAAAAAAAATTCCTAGAGAACAAGAGGAAGACTAAATCATATCTAAAAGACATTCATTCATTCAACAAATATTCACGCAGGATCTTCCATGCAGTCCTTGTCCGTATTCATAAGGAGCTCTCTCTATAAAAGAGGCAAAACATATAGAGATAATTTTACTATGGTAGATAAGAGCACCAAAAAGTTACTCCCATACTAGTGTAATCAAAGTTTTCCAGACATGAACAGAAAGTCTTGCCTTAAAAGTAGCTGGATGAATTTGTTTCAGCTTTTTCCATTGTTCATACATTCCATAACTATCTCTAACGTCGTTTTCATCCTTACTATTTCATTTAAATAGCTTAGTTAATGTCAACAGTGACCACCATGTTACCAAATTGAGTGATTTATTTTTCTTTTTATATTATTCAACCTGTTAGTGAAATTTGCCACAGTTTCTCATGACTTTTTGGAAAAATTCTGTTCCCTTAGTTTCTTTTTTTTTTTTTTTTAATTTATTTATTTATTCATGAGAGACACAGAGGGAGAGAGAGGCAGAGACATAGGCAGAGGGAGAAGCAGGCTCCCTGCGGGGAGCCCACATCCCAGATCCCGGGGGATCATGGATCTGAGCAGCCACCCAATCGCTGAGCCACCCAGGCGTCCCTGAACCCTTGGTTTCTAAGCTATCTCACTTTCTTGATTTTTCTACCCTATTTCTAACAACTCTTCAGTCTCCTTTATAGTTTCCTTTAGTTGAACTAGAGGCTGGGGAAATCTAAGCTTCAGAACTCCTCCATCACATGGCCACTTTCCAAATTCCCAGACAAAGGGCTCACATGGTTATAGGTTTTTGTAAAATTTGCAAAGGTAAATTATTTTAACCACAAGAGTTGAGGCAATAGTCCCTTTCCATCCTAACTTCCCCATCACACTTGCCATCATGTTCAGCAGTATTGGATTACCTATGAGCACTTTTGGAATCTGCTTAAAGGAAAATTGTGTGGAAGACCTGTTTCCTTTGGATTTAGTGGGTTACATTTATATAGCTCATAGTCATGTCTGGTTAGTAAGTTTGTCGCCAGTTGTCCCAGTAGCCAACTCATTTGCTCTTGTGACATGAGAGTGCAGGGCAAAGGTAGCACTGTGAAATAAATGTGGCTCTGGCATTGGATGTCTGTGGGTAGTGGAGGAAAAAAAAAATACTAGAGGAAAGCCCCAATTACTTTTTTATTCTTCCAGTGAAAATTAGTATTACAAGACCTTTGCATTATGAAAAGGCAATCGGAAGATGCAAACAAAAATAGGAGAAATGAGCATCTAACATTGGATCAGACAGTTAAAACTTGTAAATCTTACACAGTTTCTCCAGATTTTGTGACGCTGGTAGTATTTATCCTCCTTTTTACATCTGTAAGTTATTGTAATTAATTTATCATTCTAATGTACCTAATTTTATATCAATAAATATTCACAATTATCCTTGAAGAGGATAATTATATAAGCCCAATAAAATCTAAATTTACTCCTGACTCAGCCATGCCTGCTATTTTAGCCTACACATTTTTAAATCCATTCTATAGTTTTTAAAACTACTTATATGCACATTTGTTGATTGGTTTGATTGATTTTGATCATGCAAGAGCTGAAACCTGGAATATTTTTCAATTACCATTTAAATTTTTATTAGATTTTTAAACAATAAAACCATTTTTTTAAAAAAGTCTCTCCCCAGAGAAAAGAGGAAATCACAATTTTGAGTTTGCTTAAATGTTTACATTATTTATTCATGTCAAAATGTCTACATATATATATATATATATATATATATACACACACACACACACACATCTGTATCTCTGTATCTATATCCACACTCATACATGTATACACATGTTACACATATATGTATATATGCATCCATATGCATACCATAGATATTCAGACAAATATTTGGATATAAATAAACACACATATACAAACATATAAAATGTAAAAGGGGGATCATCTACAGGATTCTGATTGTTTTAGAAATATATGTAATATCATCAATTTCTTTCATGTTAGACCATACAGACCTAATTCATTCTTTCATTCCCTTTAATGACTGCAATTTTTAACTAGTAACATCATTTTATATTATTGGAAGGAGTAATGGAAATCTCCACCTCAGAGCCCTACCAAGGCAGATGATTACCGGTGACTTCATCCAGATGCTACTTTAATGTGGAGTTTAATATGTGGCAAAGGAGCAAATCAGGAAGCTGAGGGCTGATTTATTAACTAAAGAGTCTTAAACAGTGAGATGGACAAGTTTTTGTTTCTGATTTTTGATTCTTTTGGCATTTGACTTTTATTAAAAGGTGACATTGAAGGTAGCCTCCTGGACAATATTTGTCTTGTCCCCAAGACTATGAACTCTGTTTCCATTTTGAAGTATAACCCTTAGAAAATGATCCAATCTCTTTACTCCCCCTCATGTCATCTCCAAATTTTTAAATGACACAGCAGTGATATCTTAAAGAATACAATTAAATACATTATTTCAGGGCTTTCATGATCTGAGAAATAAACAGTTCTTTTGTTTTTATCTGTTTAACTAAATTAGATGAGTGCAACTTGCCAGCCAACCCCTTAGCATTTGAATTTTAAGAGGAGGAAGCAATTCTGGGGGAAAGGAAGTTTTCCGAAGCAGGTGTAGAGACATGGAAGTGGGCTGGAACTGACTGAAAGAAGACAGATTTATTGGCAGGTTGAAGAGTCTGGAACACTTGGAAGAGGTTACCAATATTCTTGAGATAGAAAAGGGACTCCAATTAGTAGCATAGATTTACTTTGAATTCATTCCAAAGGGTTGCTGTACTGATTCAAAATCATCAACGGCTTTACTTTGTATGTACATATGCATGCATTATTTATTTCAGTTAATTATGGTATCAATTCCTTTAAGATTTTGGTTCTTATATATACCCTATCTCTGTAGCATTTTTTTCTCTTATATATTACATTCCAGAGAAAAGCAGTTATTTTAGGTCAGTACACAGACTTTGGGCTGTCAAGTATTGAATTTGGATCCTCCTCTGAAGGTACTAGGTTTACCATCAACTTGGCCTTAATGTGCATTTGCAGATGAATGGGAGGGATGCGTGTTTGGGAGGTTGAGGAGAGGCTATTAACTATGGCTGGATTTGCCACAGAATAAAAAGACCCTAATAAATAAGAAGTAAAAATGAGAGGAAGTCCGAGTGTATAAGCAGATACTTAGTTGATTCTGTGCAGAGTAAAGGAGGGCTATGGCAAAACTCTGTGCTTCATTCATGCCTGAATGTCTTTTACCTCTGGCATATGTTTCTGCATTTGTGTCTTCCTGTCTGTGTATTATTATGTGTCTATGGGGTTTTTACATATTTAGCTGAAGAACAAGTAGGTTCATCCAAGTGAATTGTGAGGCCGCGTTGAGGTCTGGAGTTCTATAACTCTGATTCTGTGTTCATATGTATTTCAGTGTATATCTGGTATAGATGTATCCTGTGGGTTTATTTGTTGCACTGTATATGCATGGTTGCACTGCAAGTTAGCAAAAGTCTCTCCCTCATCCTATGGCCTCATTGGAGTTAGGCAGATTTAGGTCTGACTTGCATTCTTGCATCTGGCCATGCTTGGAACTGTCAAAACTTGGGAATTGTCATGGAGTGAATCAAAGTTGATAGCAATTGTGATGGTTAGTTTTATGTGTCAACTCGTCTGGGCCACAAAGTGTCCAGATATTTGGTCAAACATTATTCTGGGTATATATGAGGGTTTGGGGAAATGAGATTAACATTTGAATCAGTAGACTGAGTAAAGCAGATTGTCCTCCCCACATGGGTGGCCTTCGTTTAATTAGTTGAAGGCCTGAATAGAAAAACAATAACAACAACAACAACAAACTGACCATCCCATGACTAAGAGAGAACTCTGCCTGTCTAATTGTTTAATCTGGGACATCCACATTGCTCTTGACCTGCTTTCAGACTCAAATTGAAACATCAGCTGCTCTTGGATCTTGAAGACTGCCAGCTAGAATTGTAACTACACCACTGGCTTTCTTGGGTGTCCAACATGCTGACTGCAGATCTTGGTTTTTCAGCTTCCTTAACACATGAGCCAACTCTTTATTTTACATTTATATATATATATATATATGAATATATATTGTATATATATACACATATCCTGCATTTAATATCTATCTAAAATATACTTTATATATTATGTACTAAATATATGTAAATATAAAATATATATTAATATATTTACAATATATAAATAATATAACAAATATAAATATATATTTCCTATTGGTTCTGTTTCTTTGGAAAATTCTCACTAATAAAGTACCCCCCAAAAAACCTGTCCGGTTGTGGTATGCTTCTGGAAACTTGCTTAGCAATGGAGCTTTAGAAGTGAATTTCGGGAAGCCTAGACAGAGGGAAGAGAGTCTGAATGTTGCACAGCTCCCTATCACCTCTCCCACCTGGCATTAATTCAAGAACCAAGACAACTCAAATCAAGATTATAGTAGTTTGAACTTGCCTAAAATATATGCAAGGGAACTTTCAAATGTATGTGAGGAGCAGCCCCTAAATTTCTTACACCTAAAAATGGCCTATTCAGGAGTGAATTTTTATTTTCCCTGGATAGTCTCTTCTTTTTTCTATTTAGCCCTCATCTTCACCCTGAAATATGTGTATTTAAGCCTCTTATAGTTTTGACATTCCTAAATAATTCAAATGTAAAATGGTTAGAAATGGGAATAAATTGAGGTATTTTTAAAGAAAGTCTTATAGAAAGTATTTCTTTGTCAATTTCTAATTTGTTTTGACTTAGATAACATGCTCCAAGGCAGATTTTTCAATATCATGAAACAGTATTGGAAAAAAGGAAATGACATGCTTCAGTCCTTCTACCTTCTCTCTAATCGTGTTTTTCTGTATTTTGACTAAATAGAAGAATGCCAAAGTAAAAACTACAACCCATTCTTGAAGGAACATTGATCCTTTGCGGGACTCTGACATGTACTGGGTTCTTCTAGCAAGGAATTTGTTGGGATTGTAATAAGGCACATAGCACTTGCAGAAAAGAAATTGGAATCAGATTATCAAAAGGTGGTTAAATTTAATTCAACACTCAACACCTCTGAGCTGGAAATAGAATTCTTTGGAAGCTCCTCCTTTGGCCGCATGGACCAGATCGACCAGCACCAGAAATGATTCTCATGATTTCTCATTTAAGAATGATCCCTTGCTCTCCAGACAGGAAATAGCATCTTCTAATGCTTGAATATTTTATGTTTCTGTTAGTTTTAACTTTTCATGCTTTTTAAAAGATCTTATATTTTTATCTTATTATTTTTTATTTTAACCCAAGTAGAGTTAGCGTACAGTGTTATAATAATTTTAGGTATATGATACAGTGTTTCAACAGCTCTATACATTACTCAGTGCTCATCTTAACAACTTTTCTCTTAATCAACCTTCATATTTCCCCTGTCTACCTACCCATCTCCTCTCTGGTAGTTATCAGTTTGTTTTCTATAGTTAAGAGAGTCTGTTTTTGGTTTGTCTCTTTTTTCCCCTTTGTCCATTTGTTTTGTTTCTTAAATTCCACATATGAGTAAAACCAGATGGTACTTTTCTTTCTCTGACAGACTTATTTTGCTTAGCATTATATTTTCTAGCCCTATCAATGGCAATATTTCATTTATTTTTTATGGCTGAGTAATATTTCATTGTGTGTATACTCCATCTTCTTTATCCATTCATCTATCCATGGACACTTGGGCTGCTTCCATAATTTAGCTTTTGTAAATAATGCTGCAATAAACATAGGAGTGCATATATCATTATCATTTCAAATTAGTGTTTTTGTATTCTTTGGGTAAGTACCCAGTAGTAGAATTACTGGATCATATGGTAATTCTATTTTTAAGTTTTTGAGGAACTTCTATACTGTTTTCCATAGTGGCTGCACCAATTTGCATTCTGACCAACAGTGCAGAAGCATTCCATTTTCTCCACATGCTTGCCAACACTTGTTTCTTATGTTTTTGATTTTAGCCATCTGACAGGTGTGAGGTGATATCTCATCATGATTTTGATTTGCATTTCCCTGATGATGAGTGATAGTGAGCATATTTTCAGTGTCTGTTGGCCATCTGTGTATCTTCTTTGGAGAAATGCCTGTTCATGTCCTCTGCCCATTTTTTAATTTGATCATTTGGGGGGTTTTGCTGTTGAGTTATATAAGTTTCTTACATATTTTGGGTAGTTATCCTTTATCAGATATAGCATTTGCAAATATTTTCTCACATTCGGTAGGTTGTCGTTTGGTTTTGCTGATTGTTACCATTGCTGTGCAGAAGTTTGTTATTTTGATGTAGTTCCAGTAGTTTATTTTTGCTTTTGCTTCCCTTACCTCAGGAGATATAGCTAGAAAAACTGTTGCTAGGCCAATGTCGGAGAAATCATTGCTCTCTTCTAGGCTTTTTATGGTTTTAGGTCTTACATTGAAGTCTTTAATCCATTTTGAGTTTATTTTTGTGTATAGAATAAGAAAGTGGTCCAGTTTCATTCCTTTGCATGTTGCTGTCCAGTTTTCCCAAAACCCAGTTGTTGAAGAGACTGTCTTTTCTCCCATTGCATATTCTTGCCTCCTTTGTCAAAGATTAACTGACCATATAATTATAGTTTTATTTCTGGGCTCTCAATTCTGTTGCATTGATCTATGTGTCTATTTTTGTGCCAGTACTATACTGTTTTGATTAATACAGCTTTATAGGATATCTGGAAATCTGGGATTGTGGTACCTCCAGTTTTGTTCTTCTTTTTCAAGATTGCTTTGACTACTAAAGGTCTTTTGTGGTTCCATACAAATTTTATGGTTATTTTCTATGGTTCTGTGAAAAATTCTATTGGTATTTTGATAGGTATTGCATTAAATCTATAGATTGCTTTGGGTAATATAAACATTTTAACAATATTCTTCCAATCCACGAGCATAAAATATCCTTCCATTTGTGTCATTTTCAATTTCTTTCATCATTGTTTTGTAGTTTTCAGAGTATAGGTCTTTCACCTCCTTAGATAAGTTTATTCCTAAATATTTTATTATTTTTGATGCAATTATAAATGGGACTGTTTTATTAATTTCTCTTTTTGCTACTTTATTATTAGTGCATAGAAATGCAATGGAGTTCTGTATTTTGGTTTTATATCCTGCAACTTACTGAATTCATTTATCAATTTTAGTAGTTTTTGGTGGAGTCTTTAGGGTTTTCTCTATATAGCATCATGTCATCTGCAAACGGTCAAAGTTTTATTTCTTCCTTACCAGTTTGGATGCTTTTTATTTCCTGTCTGATTATGGCAGCTAAGACTTCCACTACTGTGTTGAATAAAAGAGGTGTGAGTGTACATTACTGTCTTGTTCCTGATCTTAGGGGAAAATCTGTCAGTTTTTCAGCATTGAGTATATTATCTGTGGGTTTGTCATATATGCCCTTTATTATGTTGAGGTATGTTCCATCTAAACCTACTTCATTAAGGGCTTTTATCAAGAATGGATGTTGTACTATGTCAAATGCCTTTTCTGCATCTATCAAATAATCACTTTTTAAAAATCTTTTATTGATGTGTTATGTCACGTTGACTGATTTGTGAATATTGAACCAACCTTGTATCCCAGGAATAAATCCACTTGGTCATGGTGAATGATGCTGTGATGTATTGTTGGTTTCCATTGGTTGTTTTTATCGTTTTTTTTTTTTTTTTTAAGAGAGAGAGAGACAGTACACCTGTGAGCAGGGGGTTGGGGGTGGAGAAGCAGAGGGAGAGGGAGAGGGAGAGAGATGATCTTAAGTAGGTTTCACAATATTCTTCCAATCCACGAGCATAAAATATCCTTCCATTTGTGTCATTTTCAATTTCTGTTGAGCACAGAGCCCAACACAGGACTCAGTCTTATGACCCTGAGATCATGACCTGACTGAAACCAAAAGTCAGTCACTCAATCAACTGAGCCACCCAGGAGCCCCTAGATTCTTTTTTTAATATTTTGTTGAGGATTTTTACTTTTTTTTTTTTTTTTTTGCAATGTCTTTCTCTGGCCTTGGTATCAGGGTAATGAAGCCTCATAGAATGAATTTGGAAGCTTTACTTCCTCTTTTATTTTTTGGAATGGTTTGAGAAGAATAAGTATTAACTCCTTTAAATGCTTGGTAGAGTTCACACATGAAGGTCCTGGACTTCTCTTCGTTGAGAGAGTTTTGATTAGTGTTTCAAATTCATTGCTGGCAATCAGTTTGGGGAGGTTTTATGTATAGGAATTGATCCATTTCTTCTAGGTTGTCCAATTAGTTGGCGTATAATTTTTCATACTCTCTTAAATTGTATTTCTGTGGTATTGGTTATTTCTTCTCTCTCATTTATAATTTAAAATTTTCTCTCCCTTTTTAAGCTAAAGGTTTATCAATTTTGCTCCTCTTTTCAAAGAACCAGCTCCTGGTTTCATTGATCTAATGTTTTTTTTTTTTTGGTTTATATTTCATTTATTTCTGCTCTGATCTTTAGCAACTCCTTCCTTCTGCTAATTTTGGGTTTTGTTAGTTCTTTTTCTAGCTTCTCTAGGTGCAACATTAGGTCATGTAAGATTTTTTGTGTCTTAAGTTGGGACCATATTGCTATAAATTTCCCCATTAGAATTGCTTTGGCTACATACCAAAGATTTTAGATTGTTTATATTTGTCATTTATATTTGTCTCCGCGTATTTCTTCATTTCCTCCTTGATTTTTGGTTGACCCATTTATTGTTTAGTGGCATGTTATCTAACCTCCATGGATTTGTGTTCTTTCCCGATTTTTCTTGCGGTTGATTTCCAGTTTCATAGCATTGTGGTCAGAAAAGGTGCATGATATGACTATTCTTTTTGAATTTCTTGAGACTTCTTTTGTGGCCTAAACCAGTATCTCTACTGAAGAATACTCCATGTACACTTGAAAAAAAATGTATATTCTACTGTTGTAGGATTGAATTTAATATATCTGGTAAGTCCGTCTGGTTCAAGTTGTCATTCAGAGCCACTCTTTTGTTGTTGATTTCCTGTTCAGATGACATGTCCATTGTAAGTGGGGTGTTAAAGTCCCCTACTATTAATTGTATTACTACCCATTATTTCCTTTAAGCTTATTATTAACTGCTTCATGTGTTTGGGTGTTCCTATGTTGGGAGGATACATACAATTATTTATAAATATTTCTTGTTGGACTGTTCTATTTATGTTTATATAGTGTCCTTCTTTATATCTTGTTACAGTCTTTGGTTTTTATTTAAATCCAATTGATTAACATATAATATATTGTTAGTTTCAGAGGTGGAGGTCAGCAATTCATCAGTCTTATATAATGCCCAGGGCTCATTACATCATGTGCCCTCCTTAATGTCTATCACCCAGTAACCCCACCCATCCCTCCCTCCCTTCCAGCAACTCTGATGTTTCCTATGATTAAGAGTCTCTTATGGTTTGTCCCTTTTCTGATTTTATCTTGTTCTATTATTTTTCCCTCCCTTCCCTATGATCCTCTGTTTTGTTTCTTAAAGTTCACATATGAGTGAGATCATATGATAATTACATTTCTCTGATCTATTTATTTCACATAGTATAAAACCCTTTAGTTCCATCTATGTCATTGCAAATGGCAAGATTTATTTTTTTGATGGATGAATAATAATATTCCATGGTATGTGTATATATATATACATATATATATACACACACACCACATCCATGGTATACCATGGTATACCATTCCATGGTGTGTGTATGTGTGTGTATACCACATCTTCTTTATCCATTCATCTGTTGATGGATTGCTGGGCTTTCCATAGTTTGGCTATCATGGACTTTGCTGCAATAAACATTGGGGTGCAGGTGCCCCTTTGGATCAGTACATTCATATCTTTAAGGTAATCTCTACTAGGGCATTGCTGGACCATAGGGTAGCTCTATTTTCAACTTTTTAAGGAACATTCACACTGTTTTCCAGAATGGCTGCACCAGTTCACATTCCCACCAATAGTGCAAGAGGGTTCCCCTTCCACCACATCCTCACCAACATTTGTTGTTTCTTATCTTGTTAATTTTAGCCATTCTGACTGATGTGAGATGGTATCTCATTGTGGTTTTGATTTATATTTCCTGATGCTGAGTGATGTTTAGCATTTTCTCATGTGTTTGTTGGCCATCTGGATGTCGTCTTTGGAGAAATGTCTGTTCATGTCTTCTGCCCATTTCTTGATTGGATTATTTGTCCTTTAGGTGTTGAGTTTGATAAATTCTTTAGAGATTTTGGATATTAGCCCTTTATCCGATAAGACACTTGCAAATATCTTCTCCCATTCTGTCAGTTGTCTTTTGGTTTTGTCAACTGTTTCCTTTGCTGTACAAAAGCTTTGTATCTTGGGCAGCCCCAGTGACTCAGCGGTTTAGCATGCCTTTGGCCCAGGGTGTGACTCTGGAGATCCAGGAAGGAGTCCCACTTCAGGCTCCCTGCATGGAGCCTGCTTCTCCCTCTGCCTGTGTCTTTGCCTCTCTCTCTCTCTCTGTGTCTGTCATGAATACACAAATAAATAAAATATTTAAAAAAAAAAAAAGAGCTTTGTATCTTGATGAAGTCCCAGTAGTTCATTTTTCCTTTGTTTCCCTTGCCTTTGGAGACATTTCTAGCAAGAAGTTTCTGTGGCCATGGTCATAAAGGTTGCTGCCTGTATTCTCTTCTAGAATTTTGATGGGTTCCTGTCTCATATTTAGGTTTTTCATCAATTTTGAGTCTATTTTTGTGTATTCTGTAAGGAAATTGTCCAGTTTCATTTTTCTACATGTGGCTGTCTAATTTTCCCAACACTATTTGTTGAAGTGACTGTCTTTTTTCCACTGGATATTCTTTCCTGCTTTGTTGAAAATTAATTGACCATAGAGTTGAGGGCCCATTTCTGGGTTCACTATTTTGTTCCACTTATCTATGGGTCTGTTTTTGTGCCAGTACCACACTGTCTGAGGATTACAGCTTTGTAATAGAGATTGAGGTCTTGGATTGTGATATACCCAGCTTTGGTTTTCCTCTTCAACATTCCTTTGGGTATTTGGGGTCTTTTGCAGTTCCATACAAATTTTAGGAGTACTTGTTCCAGGTCTGTGAAAAAAGTTTATGGTAATTTGATAAGGATTGAATTAAATGTATAGATTTCTCTAGGTAACATAGATATTTTAACATTTGCTCTTCTAATCCATAAGCATGGAATATTTTTCCATTTTTTTGTGTCTTCCTTAATTTCTTTCATGAGTAGTCTATAGTTTTCTGAGTACAGATACTTTGCCTCTTTAGTTAGGTTTATCCCTAGGTATCTTATGGGTTTTGGTGCAGTTGTAAATGGGATAAACTCCTTAATTTCTCTTTCTTCTGTCTCATTGTTAGTGTATAGAAATGCAACTGATTTCTGTGCATTGATTTTATATCCTGCCATGTTGCTGAATTCCTGTATGAGTTCTAGAAATTTGGGGGTGGAGTCTTTTGGGTTTTCCACATAGAGTATCATGTCATCTGTGAAGATTGAGAGTCTGACTTCTTCTTTGTCGATTTGGATGCCTTGTATTTGATTCGGATGCCTTATATTTCTTTTTGTTGTCAGATTGCTGAGGCTAGGACTTCTAGTACTATGTTAAACAATAGTGATAGTGGACATCCCTGCCATATTCCTAACCTTAGAGGAAAAGCTCAGTTTTTCCCCATTGAAAATAATATTTGCTGTAGGCTTTTCATATAGAGGGTTTATGATATTGAAGTATGTACCCTCTATCTCTACATTATGAGGAGTTTTAATCAAGGAATGATGCTGTACTTTGTGAAACACTTTTTTTTTGCATCTACTGAGAGGATCATATGGTTCTTCTACTTTCTTTTGTTAATGTTGTATATCACATTGGTTGATTTATGGATATTGAACCATGCTTGCAGCCCAGGAATAAATTCCACTTGGTCATGGTGAATAATCCTTTTAATGTACTGTTGGATCCTATTGGCTAGCATCTTGGTGAGAATTTTGGCATCCGTGTTCATCAGGGATATTGATCTGTAATTCTCCTTTTTGGTGGGTCTTTGGTTCTAGGATCAAAGTAATGCTGGCCTCATAGAAAAAGCTTGGAAGTTGTACCTCCATTTCTATTTCTTGAAACAGCTTCAGAAGAATAGGTATTAATTCTTCTTTAAATGTTTGGTAGAATTCCCCTAGGAAGCCAGAGAGACCTAGAATCTCATTTTTTGGGAGATTTTTGATTACTCCTTCAATTTTCTTTCAGGTTATGGGTCTGTTCAGATTTTTTTATTTCTTCTTTGTTTCATTTTTGGTAGTTCCTACATCTCTAGGAATGTGTCTGTTTCTTCTAGATTGCCTGATTTGTTGGCATATAGTTGCTCATAATATGTTCTTATAATTGTTTGTATTTCTTCAGTTTTGGTTCTGATCTTTCCTCTTTTGTTCATGATTTTATTAATTTCTGTCCTTTTTCTTTTCTTTCTGATAAGTCTGGCCAGTGGTTTATTGATCTTATTAATTCTTTCAAAGAACCAGCTCCTAGTCTCATTGATCTGTTCTTCTGTTCTTTGGTTTCTATTTCATTGATTTCTGCTCTAAACTTTCTTAATTCTCTTCTCTTGCTGGATTTAGGCTTTATTTGCTATTCTTTCTCTAGCTCCTTTAGGTGTAAGATTAGCTTGTATATTTGAGACCTTTCTTGTTTCCTGAGAAAGCCTTATTTTGCTATATACATCCCTCTTAGGATCATGTTTGTTGTATCCTGAAGGTTTTTAACAGTTGTGTGTCCATTTTCATTTGTTTCCATGAATTTTTTAAATTCTTTTTTTAATTTCCTGATTGACCCCTCTTTCTTTAGGAGGATGCTCTTTAGCCTCCATGTATTTGAGTTCTTTCCAAATTTCCTCTTATGATTCAAGTTTCAAAGCATTGTGGTCTGAAAATATTCAGGGAATGATCCCAATCTTTTGGTCCTGGCTGAGACCGTCTATGTGACCCAGTATGTGATCTATTCTGGAGAATATTCCATGTGCACGTGAGAAGAATATATAGTATGTTGGTTTAGGGTGGAATGCTCTGAATATGTTTGTGAAGTCCACCTGGTCCAGTGTGTCATTCAAAGTCCTTGTTGCCTTGTTGATCTTCTGCCTAGAAATCTGTCCATTGCAGTAAGTGGGGTGTTATGGTCTTCTACTATTATTATATTATTGTCAATGTGTTTCTTTAATTTTGTTATTAACTTGTTCATATAATTGGCTGCTCCCATCTTAAGGGCATCATATTTATTTACATATTTACAATTGTTAGATCTTGTTGGATATATCCTTTAATTATGATATCGTGTTCTTCCTCATCTCTTATTACAGTCCTTGGTTTAAAATCTAATTTGTCTGATATAAGGAACTGTGAACCCAGCTTTCTTTTGATGTCCATTAACATGATAAATGGTTTCCTACCCCCTCACTTAAAATCTGGAGATGTCTTTGGGTCTAAAATGAGTCTCTTGCAGACAGAATATTGATGGGTCTGCTTTTTTTTTTTATACAATCTGATACACTGTGTCTTTTAATTGGGGCATTTAGCCCATTAACATTCAGAGTAATTATTGGATATGAATTTAGTGCCATTGTATTACCTGTAAAGTTACTGTTTCTGTATATTGTCTTTGTTCCTTACTGGTCTATGTTGCTTTCGGGCTCTCTGTTCACTGAAAGGATCCCTTTTAATATTTCTTGCAGGACAGGTTTAGTGATCACAAATTCTTTTAGTTTCTGTTTTTCCTGGAAACCTTTTCTCTCTCCTCCTATTTTTAATGACATCCTAGCTGGATAAAGTATTCTTGGCTCTTTTCTCATTTAGCACCTTGAATATATGATGCCAGTCCTTCCTGACCAGCCAGATCTCTGTGGATAGATCTGCTGCCAGTCTAATATTTCTACCCTTGTAGGTTACAAACCTCTTGTCTCAAGCTGCTTTCAGGATTTTCTCTTTGTGTCTGATATTTGCAAGCTACACTATTATATGTCAGGTTGTAGGCCTATTTTTATTGATTTTGAGGGAGGTTCTCTGTGCCTCCTGAACTTAGATACCTATTTCCTTCCCCAGATTAGGGAAGTTCCCTGCTATAATTTGCTCTGATATACCTTCTGCTCCAACCTCTCTCTTTCCTCTTCTTCTGGGATCACAATCATTTTAATTTTGTTTTACTTTGTGGTATCACTTATCTCTCTAATTTTCCCCTGGTGATCCAGTAGTTACTTATCTCTGTTTCTCAGCTTCTTTATTCTCCATCATTTTGTCCTCTAGATCACTAAATCTCTACTCTTCCTCATTTATCCAAGCAATTAGAACCTCCATTTTTTATTGCATCTCATTAACAGTCTTTTTTATTTCAACTTGATTAGATTTTTATTTTTCCATTAAGGGACTCTCTAGTGTCTTCTGTGCTTTTTTTTTTTTTTTAAGCCCTCTTAGTATCTTTATAATCATTATTCTGAACTACTTCCTACAATTTATGTCCATACTGATTAGGTCCCTGGCAGTCAGTACTGCCTCTTGTTTTCTTTTTTGAGACGAGCTTTTCTGTTTTGTCATTCTGTTCAGAGAATAATAGATGAATGAGAAAACAAAATACTAAAATGGCAACAATGACCCTAGAGGAAAATATATTAAACAAATCAAAAGAGACCCAAAACAACAACAAAAGATTAAATAAAGAGAGAATATAATCAGACAGGTGGATTGAACAGGGCAATATACTATATCCTGAGTATATTTTGGTCAGTTTGTTAAAAGAAATTACATCTCAAAATTATATATATATTAAAAAAAATAACATTAAATACATTGAAAGGATAGAATATAAGTGTAAAGTTAAAAAAGACTTTCACAAAAAAAGAAAAAAAGAAAGAAAGGGAGAGAATATGATCACATACTGCAGAGAACAGAGCCATATACTAGATTCTGGGTGTATTTTGGTCTATTTGTTATGAGAAACTGTATCCAAAAATTGTAAACAAAGAAAAACTTATACAAAAATGAAATTAAATATAGTGAAAGGATAGAATGTAACTGTAAAAATGAAAAAAAGATTTTTAAAAAATATTATATTTATTGATTTGAAATAGATACTGAGAGAGAAATTATTCATTTGAGACAGATACTGAGAGAACATAAGCAGGGGGAGGGGCAGAGGGAGAGAGAGAAGCAGACTTCCCACTGAGCAGGGAGCCCAATGTGGGGCTCTATCCTAGGACCCTGGGATTATGACCTGAGACAAAAGTAGATACATAACCATCTGAGCCATCCAGGTACCCTGAAAATTTAAAAAGATTTTTAAAAATAGTTGATAAAATAAGAAATTCATTGAAAAAAGAAAGAGAAAAAAATTAAACTTGAAAGACTAAAGGATGGTGGGGAAAACAAAACAAAACAAAACAACAACCCGTGAATTCTACGTGCTGTTTTCCCCTCTCCTGGAGCTTTGTAGTTCCCTATGTGGTCTCAGCCAATGATCTTGCTCATCTTCTGGGGGACGGTACTGTTGTGTTGATTCTCAGGTGTCTTTGCCCTAAACAGAACTGCACCACCCTTGCCTGGGGGCCAGGCTAAGTAATCTGTTCCAAATTGCTCTACCTGGCTTTTGTTCCCTGAAGGCATTCTGCACAGCATTAGAGGATGAGAGTGGAAATGGTGGCCTCCCAATGTCCAGCCCTGGAGCTGAAAGCTCTGGGATGCCTTCTCGGTGCGCCCTCAGGGCAAAGCAGTCAATGACTCCTCTCTCTTTGGTCTCCATCTGCTCATCCAGCCTGTGAGTGAGCATTTTTGTCTCAGGCAGGCAACCTGCTTCCATTCTCCAAACCCTGCAGACTCCGTGGCTGCGCTGCTCCTCCCGGGGAGATGGAGTGGGGGTGCCTAGAAGGTGGAAGGTCTCAGGATGGTTCTGCCCTTTGTTAGGCCCTTGGTCAGAGAGCAGTGACCATGTAGTCATTGGTAGTTTATGGCAACCCCAAGCTGAGAGCCCACTCCTGGGCCTACTGATTGCAGCCAGTTTCCCTGCTTTGATACCTGGGAACTCTGCTGCTGTCAGGCACCCCTGGTCTTCCTGTGACCCTAAGGTTCCTGAGAGCACTGTCCCACCTAGGAATCTGCCCCACTGAGCCACCTGAGCACCTTTTCGGCTGGGACATCACTCACCAGAGCAGACTTTTAAAGTTCTGATTTTACACTTTGCTGCTATATCACTTTCTGGTAGCCAGCTGACGGAGGCTCCTTCCCTCAGAAGTTTATCTTCCTACATATTGAATTCACTTTTCCACACCTCCTACCTTGCAGTAAGTGATTGCTTTTCTATTTGTAGAATTGTCTCTATTATTTTCTTAGGTCTCTGGTTGAGTTTGCAGGTGTTCAGAATGATTTGATAGCTATCTAGCTAAATTCCTGGGACCAGATGAAACTAAGGTCTCATACTTCTCCACCATCTTGGACCTCCTCAGTCTTTATTTTAAAGTGTATTTTGTCCAGGGATGCCTGGGTGGCTCAGCGGTTGAGCATCTGCCTTTGGCTCAGGGTGTGATCCCAGGGTCTGGGATCAAGTCCCACATCAGTCTGCTTCTCCCTCTACCTGTGTCTCTGCCTCTCTCTCTCTCTTATGAATAAAAAAATAAAATATTTTTTAAAAAGTCCATTTTTGTCCATTATAAGTATTGCTACCCTGGTTTTCTTTGCACCATTATTTATATGATAGATGTTTTCTCATCCTTTCACTTTCAATATTCTTGTGACTTCAAGTCTAAAATAAGTCTCTTATAGGTAACATATAGATGGGTCTTGCTTTTTTATGTATTCCATCACATTGTCTTTTGATTAGAGTGTTTAATCCATTTATATTCAAAGTAATTATTGATAGGTATGTATTTACTGCCATTTTGTTGCTTGTTTTATGGTTATTTTTGCAGTTCTTTTTTCCTTTCTTTTGCTCTCTTCTCTTATGCTTTGTAGGCTTTCTTTTGCAATATATTTGAATTCTCTCTATTTTTGCATATTTATTACTGGCTTTGATTTGTGTTTACCATTATGTTTGATTATAACATCTTATGTATATAGAACATATTAAGTTGATGGTTGCTTAAGTTTGAACCCATTTTTTACACCTCTACCCTCCCCCCCCCCATTTTAGATATATGGTGTAATACTTTACATTCTTTTATTTTTTGTGAATTCCTTGATTGATTTATATAGGTATACTCAATTTTACTATTTATGTGCTTCCTACCTTTCTCATGTCTCCTTAGAGTCTTTCCATTCAAAGAGTCCACTTTAATATTTCTTGTACAGCTGATTTTCTTAAACTTTGTCTAGGAAACTCTTCATTTCTTTTATTCTGATGAATATCTTGCTAGATAGAGCATTCTTGGCTGTGGGTTTTTCTTTTTCTTTTTCTTTTTCTTTTTCTTTTTCTTTTTTTTTCCTTTCAGCACTTTGAATATATTATGTTATACTCTTGTGGCCTGCAAAGTTTCTGCTAAAAAATGAGCTGATAGCCTTATGGGCTCTCCTTTGTATATAAGTGTCTACTTTTGCTGCTTTTAAATTTTTCTTAAATACTACTTTTTACTCTTTTAATTACTATGTGTCTTGGTGTGGACTTTATGGTGTTGCCTTTGGGGGGGGGGTGCTCTCTGTGCCTCTTAGATTCAGATTTCTGTTCCCTTCTCTAGATTTGGGACATTTTCATCTATATTTCCTCCACTAAGTGTTTTTCCCCACTTTTGTCTCTCTCCTCTCCTTGGAATCCCTATAATGCAAATGCTATTACCATTGATAGTGTTCCTAAAGTCTATTTTCATTTCTTATTATTTTTTTCTCTCTCCTATTCATCTTGTTTTTCATTATTCTGTCTTACAGGTCACTGATCCATTCTTCTGCTTCCTCTAGTCTACTGTGTATTCACTGTGTATTCACTGTGTAGAATACTGTGTATTCTAGTCCCAGTGTATTTTTCATTTCTGTTTTTGAGTTCTTAATCCTTGTTCTTTTTTTATGTTTTCTATCTCTTTGTTGAGCGTGTCACTGTGGTATTCTCCTCTTTACTCAAGTCCTTTAAGTATCTTTCTGATCATTCCTTTAACTTCTCCATCAGACTATTATTTATCTCTGTCTCATTAAGCTCTCCTACTGTGACTTATCCTATTCTTTTATTTGGGACATATTCCTCTGGTTCCTCACATTGTCTAACTCTGTGTCTATTTCTATGTGTCAGGAAAGTCAGCTACATCTCCTGCTCTTAAAAGTAGTGGCCTTATGAAGAAAGGTCCTGTAGTACAATGTCCCACATTCACCAGAATCTAGTATGTATGTTGCATGTGCCCTATTGTTGCTGAGCCATGTTTGCCTTCAGTCCAGTCATCTGTAATAGTTTGCTCCTTGTGTTTTTAGTGTGTTTCTATGAGGCCACCTTGGGCTTGAGTTGAGTCAGACCAGCTGTTAGCCAGAGGTGCGTTGCATTGACCTCCAGGATGCTCTCCCTATGATGTCCTCTGGGAAGATTTCATCAATGGGTGAGGCCTGCAGTCAGACCAGATGTCTGCTCCCATTGCACTGCTGGGGTATAAACTGGTGTATGTGATTATATTCCCTTTTCCCCAGGGCAAGAATCACTTTTGAATTGTGTGACCCTTGTCAGACTGCTTACATACTGCTAGGTTTATGGGACCACTTTGGATGTTCTCTGGCCAAGGTCATATTGGAGAGGGCAAGTGCACAGGAGACTTGCAGGATTCAGGAGCCAGGATGCTTGGTCCCAGCAAGATCCATGCTGGTCTGCTGAGAGAGGTCTGTGAGAGAGGATCTTCAGCCACTCAGGAAAAACTCCTGCTGATATTGGCCAGGTTGAGTGGGGTGGATCCACAGAAGTGTGCAGGGGTGGGACATGCTGTCAGTAAGCTATGTGGAGAGTGTTGGTGCTATACTGGCTCCCACAGGTGTCTGTGTAGGCAGGAGTCAGGGGAGAAAAATAGCAACTACCAGCTCTTTTGCTCTTAGAGAAGTTTCCCAAAGTTACTACGCCTTCTAGTACATGCTCTGAAATTATTAAACATATATTATCCAGGTGTTTTTCAAACTGCTGCTTCCATGCTGTATCTCAGTGGTGCTCCTTGTTGTGCTGTCTCTTTAAGGGCAGGGACTCAGTTTCCTATTGCTCTCTGTTTTTCCAGAGCTGAACCTGCTGATTTTTTAAAGTCCCAGGTATTAAGACCCACTGATTGTAAAAACTTGTGAAGCTAGGTTCATCTGGCCTTCAGAGCCAAGTGTTACAGGGATTTGTTCTCCTAGGGTGTGCCCCCCAAGGCTAGGATGCCAGTGTGGGATCCTCTCCTTTTCCCTCTCTGCTCCCATGGCATCCTTACCTCCCACAGATAGTACCACAGGTCCTTTAGCTCCTGACCACATCTGTGCCCTTTCCTACACTTTTCCATATAGATTCTTTTCTACATTTAGCCATAGAGAATCTGTTTTACAAGGCTTTGGATCATTTTCTGGGTTATTTACACTGATGTGGATGTTATCTAGTTGTATCTGAAGGATGAAGTGAGCTTAGTGTCTTCCTGCTCTGCCATCTTTCCCAGAAGTCCGTGTCTAATTGTGTAAAGTCAGTGACAGTGCCTCATGGGCTCCTCAGTTACTTGAAGATGTTGCTCCAAGTTTCTAAGCGTCTATGCCTGTAGCACTCTCTGGACGTTATCTGCAAGATGTGTCTTTTTGAGAGCTGATAAGTCTCTACATATACTCTGGATGTAGGGTCTATAAACTCAAACGCCTAACCGGACACTTTAGATTATATAAGTGGGTGTTTTATATCCTTGTGGTGGTCAGGTAGATGAGCTGTAGGAACCTGTCAGAAGGGAGCAGGAAAAATATGAATTTATGTGAAACGTTCCAGTTTAGAAATAAAGTTTTCTAATCAAACATCTTTTAAAAGACATGGACCAAATTTTGGAAATTGGATTGGGTTCATGATCTTCTCTTTAACATGTTCTATAAAGTGAGGTAAAATGTGATGATAATTTAATGAATGTACCAGAAATTTCTTTTGAAGAAATGTCCTAATCATTCTCAAAACAACTATTCCTTCCTTTCTTTTGCCTTTTCTTCTATCTTACTTCCTTTTTGCTTTATTAAAATAATAACATAAAGAATTTCATCATGCCGGCTAATCATAATGTGGTTCTATATTCTGTTACATATGTATTACATGAATATTAAACGTGTACATATGTGTATATGTCATAATATAATTGCATATATTGTATAAGAACGATCACATGTAATAGCTAATTATATATTTATAAGTGGCGTGAAATCTACAATTATTCCCCCACCATCTCCTTTATTTGGAAATCAGGCATTTGGCATTACAAGCATTTAGAATATAATTGTGAACTTGGGAATAAGAATTTAAAAACTGTCATAAAACCTCTGTACTTGGGCAGCCCAGGTGGCTCAGCGATTTAGCGCTGCCTTCAGCCCAGGGCCTGATCCTGGAGGCTCGATCGAGTCCCACGTTGGGCTCCCAGCATGGAACCTGCTTCTCCCTCTGCCTGTGTCTCTGCACCTCTCTCTGCATCTCTCTGCATCTCTCTGTGTCTCTCATGAATAAATCAATAAAATCTTTAAAAACAAGAACAAAAAAAACCTCTGTACTCTTAGAAAGAAAAATAATTTTCATCTTCCAGACAATCATGTATTAAGGTAACCCATTGCAAGCAACACAGTGGAAAGATTGGGAGCTACGATGGCTCCTTAGGAGGTTGCACATCTAACTTTTGAAAAGGAGGTAGGCAGGCATTAAAGCAAAGGTCAACTGTTGTCTTGCAGGCCCAATTACAATGTTCTTAAGTGATTTGAATTTAATGCCTTTCCAGTTTTATTGTCCTTACTGTTGTAATACCAGGCAGAGAATTTTCCTTATTTAAATTACACTCCAGGACTTTGAAGGCTTTTGAATTTTCATCCCTTGTATTAAATAGCATTATGGGATTCAGAAAAAAAGGAAGACCTCTATAGAGATGATTCCAAGAAGTATTTCATAAAAGGAATGAATGCCAACTTACTTTTTATTTGCAAAGATCTTTGGGACCTGTTGTTATTACCCACCTTTCTGGTTTGGACAAGATCATGTCTTACCATACATTTTTTTTTTCCACAGACATTTTTCTTATCTAAAGCAGTGTCCACTAAATGTTTCTGAGGTTACTTTCATCCACTCTGCTTGAGGAGAGTCTTCCTCATTAGCTTGGTCTTGCTGTCTTTCAGACTGCAGAACATTCTCAATTTGTGGACATGATGTGTGTGTGTGTGTGTGTGTGTGTGTGTGTGTGTGTGTGTGTATGCATTTCTAACTTCTAATATGGGGGATAATGACAAAATTAGTCACAATACTTGAAGAAATTAAAATTTTATTGAAATCCTAGTCAGATTTTTCATTTTTTCCAGAAATCCCCTTCTTACATAGAATTGAAACTTTTAATAACATAACAAGGATTTTATTTTAGATCTTGTTAAACTAAGCTATGTAGCCTTCAGCCCAAAGTAGAATCAGATTAGAACTGCTGCTGGCTCAGTGGAAGACTCCCACCTCTGATAAACCCCATTTACTAATCTTGCTCCTGTGCTAGAACCCCTTTTGTTGACCCCTTAAGGTTCCTGATGAGGAAAATATCTTTTTACCCTTGTACTAAGGACTCTCCCTGCAGGGATCCTATGTATTCTATAATCACTTCCCTTGGAGATCCCTCAAGGTGGGAAAGGCTCTTTCCTATCTGGTCTAAAGATCCCTCCCCTGAGTTTCAGTCTGTACTGCAGTCACCTTTCTGGAAACCCCAGTATAGATCTCCCTTGGCCTGGATCTTTCTGTCAAGTGTAATTACACCAGTGGATTGTTGAAGCTGTTTTAGTCTTTCCACATTGCTTAGGTTTTTTTCACTTACTTAAAAAATCCACATCTAATCTTAGCCTCATTAGAAGACATGGAATTCCCAGAAGGCTGGCCATGACACATCTCACAATGACTAGTGCGTCTCATTAGGTTCATTAATTACTACTTTTAGAGTCCTGTTCTCTGATAGGCCATGCCTGATTCTTCTATTTCTACTTCAGAGGGACAGAGGCGTACTTTACCAGGCCACGTGAGCAAATGTAGCTGGAAATCAGCAAGTGATTTAGCACAGCTATTTTTCAAATTGTTTCCTAAAATCTTACTAACATCCCACAAATAAATTTGTGATACATTGCATACTATAGTCCTTTAGGGAAAGTCAACATTTATATAACTCGTTGAAGGCCTGTGAAGTCCTTCAGTAAAGATATCTGATTAGTTTTTACACCAAGTATATCCCAACCTAATTGGGATATTGAATAATTGAATTCAATTCACAGAATAATCTTTTCCCCCCCAATAGAAATACCTTTTAATATATTTTACTATTCTCTAGACCACAGAAGAGAAAACATGAATTTAATGCTTTATGGGGTCATCCTGCAGTAACCACCACTTTTCCAAATCAATGCCCTCTCTCATCTTCTTAGGTGATGGTTTCCCTCCATTGTCTCTCCTTCAAACCTGCAGTAGCCCTTCCACTCTCACTCTGTACTAGTGACTTGATTCTGACTTCACTCACTGAGAAAATATATATAAATATTTTATTTATTCATGATAGACACAGAGAGAGAGAGAGAGAGAAAGGCAGAGACACAGGCAGAGGGAGAAGCAGGCTCCATGCCGGGAGCCCAACACGGGACTCGATCCCGGGACTCCAGGATTGCACCCTGGGCCAAAGGCAGGTGCTAAACTGCTAAGCCCCGCAAGGGTCCCCTCACTGAGTAAACAGAAGCAATCAGAAGAAAGCTTCTATATTCTCCATCACAAATTTAGTCAAATTTAGTACATGACTTGCACCTGTGCCTTAAATGCTGTCGTCTTTCTTGTTATTAAATCAGTTGCCCATACTCTGGTGTCAGGCCAATGTTGCACCTGGCATGGTGAAACCCTTCCCTTTCTGCTTCAGACTGTTCCTGCAATGATGCTAGCTCTCTCTTATGTCATTAATTTTTCACTGTCTACTAGATAATTTCCTAGCATACAAACATATTATACTATTCTTATATTTAAAAAAAGAAGAAAAACAAAAATCCCTTTTTTGTCTCCCATATTTTCTTCCAGCCTTTTCTCCTTTACTCTGGTTTACAGCAAAACTTCTTGAAGGGATTTTCTATATTTACTATTTCCACTTTATCTCATTTCATTCTCTCTATAACCTACTACAGTAAAGATTTTGTGCATAAAAACTTTTATTTGGCAGTGTGATACCCACATTGTCAAATCAACTAGTCAGTCCTTAATCCTCATTAACTCATACTCAGCCTTTGACCCAGTTGGTTATTTCCTCTTTCTTCAATACTTTGTTTTTCCCCCCTCACAGTGCACCCAAAAGGATCCAGACAGTTTGTTATTCCTGGCACTGCAGGCAGTATGAGCTTTTTATTTGCATTAGTTTTTCTTGTCCTCCATGTTCCTTGGGGTTGTTGCAAAGGTAAACCTGAGTAGTGTATGCATAATTGTCTGTGTCCCAGCTTCAGGACTTTGAGCTCACAAAACCCCCATCTTTAAAAGTAGCTACTGGCAAACCTGCCCAACCTTTGTCCGATAGGGAGAGATGATCTTTACTGTCCTAGTCTGTAAATAAGTCTGCCCTTTGCCCCAGAGGGAGACACTATCTCTAGCTTCCAAGGCTGTTTGCTATACAAATGTCCTTGAAAATCCTTTCCAACAAAGTTGTCACAAGACATGTAGAAGCATCATGGACAATTGTTTCCCTATCAATACTCCTTCCATATGGAGTTCTCCTCTCCTACATACCTACATGGCTTCTCCTTTATTTCAATCAGATCATTGTTCAAATGTCACTTAACTAGGGATGCCTTCCCTGACCACTGTATCTCTCTCTCATCCTCTTTATTTTTCTTTGTAGCACTTGGCTCTGATGTTGTATTGCATATGAATTTAATGTTGTATTAGCTATCTGCCTTATTAAAATGCAAGCTTCCTGGTGCCCAGAACTTTATGTATTCACTGTTTATGTGTTCACTGTTGAATCCCCAGCCCTTGGAATAGTATCTGACAGAGTAAGTGATCCCTAAGTAGCTGTTAAAGTATGAATAACACTGCTCAGTAACCCCACCCACCTCATCAGTCTTTTGGAACACATGGTGCCAGTGCTGTTCCCCATTCGAGGAAGTAATTTTTTTTATTATATTCTTTAAAAATGAAAAATAAGTAGCTTAACCACAAAGATAACATAAATTTATACAGTTTGTACAAAAGAAAGAATAATTAATCTGTCCCTTTGTGGATGATAATTGTTCTCTGGATCTTGGGTGACAATACAGAGACGTGTATAATGCATTTTAGAATAATTTCCAACAGAAGTGGTTAAATATTTTTAGAAAGCCCTAAATCTTTAGGAAAAGTTTCAGTTATCAGTAAAATTTACCAACATGAAATATAACTTTATGTAATGAAGTTGGTTAATGTATGAGTTGTTGTCTATTGAATTATCTGGTTGGGTCTCTGATAGGACATACTAAAAATAAGCAGTATGCCTCTGCTCTAACCTAGCCTTGCAACTAGGTTAAAAACAAACCAAATGTATACAAAACTGATTCACATAATTTCCAGTGGATGTTGTTATGCATAGCAGCTTTGCGTCCCAACCACAGAATCCTTAGCAAGTGTCTCTTTTTTATTTTTAAAAGTCTATGTCCTCTTTCTGATTTATTTAAGACCCAGGTTCTGATTCCATTCAGACACTTGGCCAGCTGACCACTGTTAGTCTGACTTCTCACCTGCCAGGCAGCAATCGTTTAGTCCTGAGCACAGATCTAGGTGGTCTTTTTTTAGTTTTCAAGCTTAATTTTTTTTTTTTCTTTTTCCAAGTAGAGTTAACTAGGTGTGAAGCTGAGGAGCTGCTACCCACTATACACTAGTTCGTCAGCCTATCCGAAGCTCAGGAATAGGAAGACAAGATTTCCCCAGCAGAAACTCGGAAGGAGAGCTCTGGGGCCTGTGGCTGCATTGCTGATTGAATCATCCGTGTGCCTGGACAGCAGGCAGGCTGATTTCAGGCCACCATATGGGTGTGAGGCCTGGCTGTGTTCTTCTCCCGGACTTTCCTCTGGGTGCTAATTGCTTTAGTGAGAGAGACTGTGCAAGCAATTAAACAGCCCCTTTCTCCCACAGTCCTAGTTCTCAGGAGCTAAGGGCTGGGAGAGGGCTCCTGCTCTCCCAGTGGGTTGCAAATTGCTCAGAGTGAATAAATACATTTGTTCACTTTTCAAACTGTGACCAGCCACCTGGTCTCTTGTGTTGCTCTCAGAGCGGAGAAGGCAGATGACGGGCTCCTAGTCGCTGAACTCCAGCCTATAAAAATGCTTCACCGAGCTCTGAGCTATTTTTGCAAGGACATCTGTTGCCAAAAAAGAATTTTAATTAAGCAAAAACACATCTCTGTTTTGTCCATGGCAAGGAGGCTTGTGAAAGCTTTCTTGTCTCAGATGCATGCTAAATCTGGAGAAACGAAAGCTTTAAGGTATTTTGTGAGGGGTATTTTGCTGCTCAATTTGAGGGACACAACAGATTTTCCATGGGAAGGAAATTATTCGAAGTGCATGTTTGTGCTTTTCAAACTAAGGCCCGGCCTGCATTAATAATTAATTATACGTAATATAATCTGACATGTTACCCCATGGTTTGATAAAGTCGAAAGCTATTTCCACAAGGCAACTTGCCAGTTCTTTTGCTCTCGTCCAATCTTCTTCCCAGGTGATATTCATCATTTTAACATCAAGCTTCCAGAGCACCACATTAACACATAAATTAGAGGACCCGATGCTGTGCTGGCTGTTATAACTAGTCTAGATAAAATTGTCCAATCAGAAAGGGAAAAAAAAAGAAGTGATAAACGAAATCAGAAAGCAGGTTGCAGGCATTAATACTGCACAAATTGCTTAGGATTGGGCGAGAAAGGGGAGGAGGCAGCCCTTCTCTAGTTTTCATAAAAGCAATTATATTGGGTATTTCCCCCCTCCTCAAACACTGACATAATGGTAGATAGGAATCCTTCAAATATGAAACTGATTCTGTAATCATATAGCCCTCAAGCCCCTTAAGTGCCTTTAGGGGCACTGTCTTTGGCAGCACAAGCATATCGGAGAGGCACATTATAAGAGGGGCACTTTCAGGTAGCAGGTACCAAGGGACATTGCTGGGCAGCAGGAGGGAATGATGCCCTGATAATATTAAGACTGTTTCTGGCTACTTCTATTATTGGTTGGGCACCCTTTGCCCTCCTGGAGGGTGGACAGAGATCATCGAGGTTAAAGCAGCAAGGAGTTCATATTTTTATATGATAGGGTCTTTGTGGACAGGAATCTATCCTTTACACCAAGGATCAAAATATAGTATCCCATGTTGCACATCCAACTCAGAACGTTTATTTCTACTCAGAAAACTCTCTGACAATTTGCTACTCACTTTTGGAGACTTACACATCATAAAGGGGGAAAAAAAAAGAATCTTTTCCACACCTCTGCCCTTAGCATGCACCCGTTTTGCACAAAGCTTTCCTATTGGACTGCAGTGTCGTTGTGTTCTATTCTAACTTGGTATTTCATATCGATCCACTAGGTTTTCTTTTTTTTTTAATTTTCCTTTCAGGGGATCCCTGGGTGGCTCAGCGGTTTAACACCGCCTTCAGACCAGGACGTGATCCTGGAGTCCTGAGATCGAGTCCCACGTCAGGCTCCCTGCATGGAGCCTGCTTCTCCCTCTGCCTTGTCTCGGCCTCTCTCTCTCTGTGTCTCTCATTAATAATACATAAAACCTTAAAAATTTTTTTTTTCCTTTCAAAGAATGTGGCTTTTTTTGATTGCTAAGAATCATCCCCTCTCTAGCTCCTAACAAGGTTTAAGTTTTTTCTACCTAATTCATAAAATAGACCATGCATCTCCCAGGTCCCAGTCCCTTTGCCTAAAGAAATATTTATAGAATTAAAATATATATCGAATATATATATCAAATATCTCTTTATATATATGTATACATATATATGTGTGTGTGTAATATATATCTTTCCCACACTACCATACATATAAAATTATATATATATATACATATATATATATATATATATATATAATTTTCTTCCCACACTTACTAGTTCTGTGATGATTCTTCTGAGTGATAGCTGTTTGTGCACATTTATTTTAAAATTTCTTAGTTTTCTTTAGGCTTTGGGCTTGACATTTCTTGGTTTTATTAGCGAGTACATTTGGGTTGTGAGAAGAATCTAGCAGAAATCAAGTTACAAAGAAAAGGGAAATTTATTAGCTAACAAAACTGTCAAGTCCCAGGTTAAACGCTTCTGAAACTAAGAGCCAAGGCCTCCATCAATATCATTGGAACTTGGTCTATTCTTTCCTTTGCTTTCCTCTATCAAGACTTTTCTTCAGGCAGCTGTTTTTTAATTTGGCTGGTTGGTTTTTAAAAAAGATTTTATTTATTTATGTGATAGATAGCGAGGAGAGAGAGAGCACAAGCAGGGAGGAGAGAGAAAGCAGCAGGCTTCCCACCGAGTAGGGAGCCAACATAGGACTCCAGCCCAGGATCCTGGGATCATGTCCTGAGCCAAAGGCAGAAACTCATCCGCTGAGCCACCGAGGTGCCCCGAGGCAAGTATTTCTACATAATGGTGTCAAGCAGCTCCTGCTTCAATTTACCTTTGCAGTACTTTCTTTCCAGTGATTCTAGCAAAAGGCTAGACTCTCAGTACCAGGTCAGACTTGACATCTGGAAGGAAATTGACCCTCTGTGCTTCAGTTTTCAGTTTCCACATCTGCAAATTGAATATAATAATAATTTTTACTTTTTGAGCTTGTTGGGAGTTTATGCCATATGTGCCAAACACATTTTAAGTTTTAACGGTCATTATTGTTAAATACCATCCCTGAGCTTTTTTTACTGTGGCCAGAGGATAGACTACATTGATTGGATATCCCTGGGTCATATGCCTTCTTTAGAGACTTAGATAAGATCTTTTCCCAGTTAAACCACTAGGACCAATTACCAAAAGGGAGTAATTTGGGTGTCTCTCAGAAGGCAAAGTAAAGGATGCCAATAATCTTAGTAATTTATACAATTAGCTAAGGTTCTCTGCAATATTGGTATCACTTGGAATCTAATCAAGGCAAATGGTGGAGATGAAAATGTTTTTGAAATGACAGAGCACAGTGAAAATTCAATGTGATTGGGTCAATGACTTGTTCTAGGGACTCAATAAAAGCACAACACTGTCTTGAATCCTTAAAGTGGATACTGAGCAAATCTGGCTCCTTTTATCATGTACTTCACCATGTTATTGAGAACACAGACATTTAGATACAGATCTGACATAGATTCAATAAGAAACAAGGGCAAAAGAGTCATATAAACTAACAGTGTTGAGGTTGACAATTATTAACAAATCAGAGTAGCTGGCTGTAATCAGAAAAGATTTATTCAAGGAAATCATTTTCTAATGGAAATTTGAAAGCTCCAAGTAAAGCAGTATTGAACTATTAACCCTCAAAATAATTTTTCGACCCCTCCATAATATTCAACTCGAAAGATCTATTACTGCATTGAATCTAAATTAAAGGAACAATTGAACCACTTAACTGATCACCAAAACACTTACCCTAGCTTAAGCACTGTAGGACTTTCCTCAGCCAACTTAGGCAATTCAGTCATGCTGGTTTCTTAGGAGTGATCACAGGGCCACACCAATTTCTCACAGAACATCAGAATCCTTGGGAATGATGGGATAAAATATGAGAAGACTTTGTGTCCATCTTTAGGATCCCCTCATCTTGCTCAATGTATTTTCATGTATTATAAGTTCTTTCATTTTCTGAATACATGATAATACATGAAAGAAAAAGTTAATGTTTTACTGATTGACCATGTTTATTCATGTACTTTTGAAGGCAGTCTGTTCAGCTGTTGATACAGTAATGTCAATCGAGATTATCTTTAGGAAATCATGTGCTAACAATGCCCATTAAGAACTCAGCACAAAAGTGATGGGTCCTTGGATGGCTGCTCTAACTCAGAAACAGTCTATATAATGAATGCAGCATAGTCTTCAGGTAGGCCATGCCCCTTGCAACAGTGAATGTCTAGTTTCAGTTGTTATATTTATGGGAGCTGCAAAAGCCATTACATAATTACAGTCTCCAGCTACACTATATTTTGGGTAGCTTTATTATTATAAAATAGGCCTTGCTCTCTCTTTCATCCTTATAGTAATAATGTGGGTAAATAGAGGCAGTAGCTATGCCAATGGGTGGTTCCTGGGAAATCATCAATTGCACTCATATAAAGGCCTTCAATAAAAAGGCATCCTCAGTAAAATAAATTTTCAATATAAGTACAGCTTCTGGTCAAAGCCTCTCTTACGTCACCCCAAATAAACATTCTATATAAATAAAAAAAAAAAAAAGTGTCTTAGCTATGTAGACTTGATTTCAAGACAGATTCTCCAGTGCTCCAGTACCAACCTGCCTGCTGCCAATCTACAAAGAAATTGTGGAGCTACTATTAGGACAGAAACAAATGGTATAATAACCACTTTAATACTGGAAAATATGGGACAGAGTTGTGCAAACTCAAATGGGGATTTCTCTATCTTTCTGACCCCTAAATATGACAATGCTTAGGAAAGGATGCTATAACTTTAAGTACAAAAAAACAATATTCAAGGTTTTACCTAGCCATATGCGGGATTAAGAATGGGTGATATTTTGCATCAAGTTAATGAAGGTTGTGATTTTATAAAAATTCAGGTGAAAGTGATCAGACTTCTAGAATGGTGGAGTAAAGACCTACAAAAATTCACTGCTCCATAAAAGGAATACGATTCCAAAAATTATCAAAATCAAATTTTTCAGAACTCTGGAAATTAACAAAAGTCTTGGAACAATCTACAGAGAGCTTATCCAAGAAACCCATTGAATCTTGGTAAATACAATGAGCTTTCTGGAATTTTAACATGCCCTATTTTAATAGCTCTCTTCCTAGTTCCACAGTAATCTTGAAAGACAACAGCCTTGAAATCATGATAGCCATGAAAACAGTAGCCTAAGATTCACAGGAAAAGGCAAAACTAGTTTGGAGCTCTCCAAAGTTCAAAGAACTAAATAAAGTCATGTCTATATAACTAAATAAAAGTAGAAGAGTATGAGAAGGACACCTTGCCAAGGGAGAATATAAAAAAGAAATTATTTCTTAAAAAATTCAGCAGTTGAAAGGTGTACAATAAGTGAAAGAAAAAAATTCACTGGAGGTTCTCACCAGTGTTTTGAACTGAAAACTTTCCAAAATTAGATGAAAAACATTAATCTGCACATCCAAGAAGCTCAATGAACTCCAAGTAGGATACACTTGATGAGATCCACATGGAGATACATTATAAAGTATATTCAAAAGCACTGTTTAACATAAAAGTAGGTACTAATGAAGAAATAAAAATATATATGAGATATAGAAAATAAATGTCTGTAAATCCTTCCTTAAAAGTAATTATATAAAATATAATTACTTTAAACATTGTAATTACAAATCAGAAATAGGAAGAATGAGTAAAAACAAATTACTTAACTACATGCTACCTATAAGAATCACACTTGAGATTCAAAGATACAAATGGGTTTAAAAGGAAAAAAGATATACAATGCAAAAAGAGCTGGAGGGGCTACATTAAGATAGGACAAAATAAAATCTAAGACAAAAAATTAGTTGAGACAAAAAGACATTTTACTATAAAGAAAGTGTCAAATCATTTGGGAATAATCACAAATATAAAAATATATGACCTAACAACAGAGCCTCAAAAGACATGAAACAAAAACTAATAGAGCTGAAAGAAAAGTATATCATTCAGACATAATTTCTGAAGACTTCAGTATTTCAGTAAAGACTAACTAGATTAAAGATTGAATATAATGGTGCTCAATATCATTAGTTATTAGGCAAATAAAAATCAAAGCCACATTGAAGGAAGGTTCTGGGAAACTGCTAAGTAGGAGGCACCAGAAATGAGTCTTCCCCACCTAGAGAATAATTGTATTGGCACAATCTGACTGATATAACTATTTTGGAACTCTGTAATCTACTGAAGTCTTGCAATTTCTAGGAGAAAACTTGAATAACAACCTGTCATTAATTTTGGTCATTTGCAGCTCTTAACATGGTAGTGACCATATGTCTCCCACTCCCAGCTGTATGGTAGGCAACTTATGCACATGTTTCTGGAGCAGCTTGTCCACAGGTTATGGGAGCCAGGGTGGGCAATAAGGACTTTGTCCTCTAAATATTGAAGATTTGTGTTCTTATCACTAAACATTTGCTTCTGGCTATGGGGGTGCAGATAGAGTGTTGGGCAGCCATTGTTAAGGGTCCCTCCTTCAGCTATAGTGAAATTATAGGGGATATAAAGAATTGGTGTGTTTGTTTCTCCCTTCATCTTTCTCTTTTCCTCCTTTTGTGTTCCTGATATTTAAGGATTAAGACATTCAAAAGCAACCACATATATGAGGGAATTTAGAAAGTTACCATGCTTGCCTAAGGAAAGGTATGGTCTCAGAGAAGACCTGAGAAGACCTTAAGTTTATACATCAAACTGGTTCATGGCACAACCACTCTACAACAATAAGCAAACACAAAAACAAAATGGTAAACCCTGGGGAAGGGGAGAAATGGATCTCTAGTTACCATGTTATAAAATGCAAATGTCTAGTTTTCGACAACAACAAAAAATCACAAGCTATACAAAGAAATAAAGCATGGCTCATTTAAAGGGAAAAAAATCAACAGAAACTGCCCTAAGAAAAAAACAAATGGTAGAATTAGGAGGCAAGGAATTTAAAACAACTGCTTTAAAGATGCTTGAAGACCTAAAAGAAAACATGGAGAAAGTCAATAAAATTATGTATGAAGAAATCAGAAAATCAACTAAAAAGAGAGAAAACATTTAAAAAAAGAAATTCTGGAGCTGAAAAAGTGCAAAACTGAAATGAAAAATCACTAGAGGGATTCAAAAACATATTTGAATATGCAGAAGAAATAAAGTGAACAGAGCCTGAGGGATCTGTGGAATACCATCCACCAGACCAACATATGTATTTTTAAAGTCCCAAGAGGAGAAAAGAGAGAAGGACAAAACAATTATTTGAAGAAATAATTGTGGAAAACTCCCCAAATTTGATGAAATACATTGATACAGACATAGAAGAGGTAAAACAAACTCCAAGCATGATTAACTCAAAGGGACTCATACCAAGGCACATTATAATCAAACTGTTGAAAGACAAAGAGAATTTTGAAACAGCAAGAGAGAAGCTACTTGCCACATAAAGTGATTCCCAATAAGAATGCCAGATTTCTCATCGGAAGACTTGGAGGGTAGAAGAAAATGGGTTGTCATATTCAAAGAGCTGAAGGGAAAATATTATTAGCCAAGAATTCTGTATAAAGCAAAACTGTCCTTCAAAAATGAGGGAGAAATTAAGACATTTCCAGATAAGCAAAAGCTGAGGCAGTTTGTTACCACTAGACCTGCCCTATAAGAAGAAGTTCCAAAGGGAGTTCTTCAGATTGAAATGAAAGGACGCTAGACAATAACTTGAAGCCCTAGGAAGAAGTAAAGGTCTCTGGCCAAAGTAAAGAGATGAACAACTAACTATGCTATGGCTTGAATGCTTGTGCCCATCTCCCCAATTCAAATATTGAAATCCTAATGCCCAATATGATGTTATTAGGAGATAAAGCCTATGGGAGATACGAGGTCATCAGGGCAAAGCCCTCATGAATGAGATTATAAAAGAGGGATGAGAGAGATCCCTTGCTCTTTCCACCATGTGAGGACACAGTAAGAAGATACTAGATATGACCCAGGAATAAAGTCTTTATCAGGACCTGACCATCCTGGCACCTTGATCTTAGATTTCTAGCCTCCAGAACTGTGAGAAATAAATTCATTTTATTTACAAGTACCCAATCAGTGGTATTTTTTTATAGCAGCCAGGATGAACTAAGATTATAAAAGTTGGTTTTATTGTAGTCTTTTGTTTGTAAGTCCACTTTTTGTTTTCCACATAGTTTAAGAGACTAATGCATAAAAAACACATTATTAGTCTTAGTCATACATAGATGTAATTTTGTTACATCAATGAAAGGAGTCAGGAGTAGCTGTATAGGAGCAGAGTTTTTTTCATATTGACACTAAGATGGTATAAACTGATATAAAGTATTTTTTTAAGATTTATGTATTTATTTATTCATGAGAGGCAAAGACACAGGCAGAGGGAGAAGCAGGCTCCATGCAGGGGCCCAATGTGGGACTCCATCCCTGGACTCCAGGATCACGTCCTGGGTCAAAGGCAGGCGCTAAACCGCTGAGCCACCCAGGGATCCCCTGATATTAAAGTCTTATAACTTTAGGATGTTAAATGTAATCCCCATAGTAACCACACACACACACACACACACACACACACACACACACACCAGCTGTAGAACTCAAACTTATAGAGATAAAAAGTATAATGTGATTGCCAGAGACTGAGGGGATTGGGGAGTCACTGTTTAATGAATACAGAGTTTTAGTTTTGCAAACTGAACAGATGTCTGGGGATGGATGGTGGTGATGGTTGTACAAAACATAATGTCCAGTGAACTACATATTTAAAATGGTAAATTTGGGATCCTTGGGTGGCGCAGCGGTTTAGTGCCTGCCTTTGGCCCAGGGAGCGATCCTGGAGACCCAGGATCGAATCCCACGTCGGGCTCCCGGTGCATGGAGCCTGCTTCTCCCTCTGCCTGTGTCTCTGCCTCTCTCTCTCTCTGTGTGACTATCATAAATAAATTTTAAAAAATTAAAAAAAATAAATAAAATGATAAATTCGATGTTATGTATATTTTATCACAATTTACAAAAAAAATGATTTTAAAAATGCACTGAGATACTACTTCATAAATGCAATGATGGCTAAAACTTAATAACTAGAGAAATTAAAGCCCTTCCCTCCCCTCTTGATGGGATCATAAAATGGTTCAGCCATTTTGGAAAAGATAAGCTCAGCAGTTCCTCAAAATATTAAACCTATAGTTGCCATATGACTGAGAAATACCACAATTTTTAGTTATATAATCAAGAGAATCGACAGTATAGGTCCACACAAAAACCTATATGTAATTGTTCTTATCAGCATTATTCATTATAGTCATGTAATTGGGAAACAATTTTATATCAAATTCATATCAACTGATGAAATGGATAAACCACAGTGGTATATTCATAAAACAGATATTCAGCCATAAAAAAGAATGAAATACGGAAACATGCTATAATAGGTATGAACCTTGAAAGCACTATGTTACATGAAATAAGCCAGGCACAAAAGACTGACTTTATTATTTTATGTATCTGAAATACCTACAATAATAAAATCTTAAAAAAGTAGAAAGTAGACTATTGGTTGTGAGGGGCTTGAGGAAAGAAGTAATGTCATTCTAGTAGGTATGGGGTTTCTTTTTGTAGTGATGAAAATATTCTGAAGTTAGAGGTGATTGTTGCACTACTCTGTGAATATACCAAAAAATGCTTAGTTTTACACTCTAACAGTGTGAATTTTATGGTATGTGAATTCTCTCTCAGTAAAGTGTTATTAAAAAGATTCACATGAGACTGAGATTTTCACTGTTAGCTCTTGTACAGGAAACCTTGGCTGATGAAACAAACAAGTGATGTTAGTAAGAGTCAGTAGTGGTATTTATTTTTCATTAGGAAAATGATTATAATTTCAATAGAGTAATTACATAAGGTATTAAAATAGTTTCTCCTTTTTGCGCCCAGATTGTGTTTCACTGATGGTTCTTACTGCATAAATGAGTGTAGATTTGCATTAATTACACAATGTAAACCCTTTCAACCATATCTGGAACAAGGCTTGTCCGGGGCAGAAATGAAGGTACAGGCTTATCTTGGTGAATCACAAGCCTGAGCCAGATACACACCTTGTTTGGTATCTGTTTTCCCACACACCCATTTCTCAATAGATATTTTCAAAGAGTTGAGAGAGAATTCTATGAACCAGGCCCAATAAGGAGAACCAGGCCAAGTTCTTCCTGCCCAGAGAAAGTATCTTAAGTTCTCTTTTCTTCTCCTGGCATCTTAGTATGATTCTTATCTTGGTAGTTAAAACTGTATGTGCCAATTCCTAACAAATTTTTTGGTATTGAGGGGAAAAAAACGTCTTGGCAAGAAAATTTGCAAGTATGATGATGGACTCCGGGGTGGGGTTCAGTGAAAGGAAGATAAGCTAAAAACCAAATGTAGTCCTCTTTGCCACCAGCCTAGAAGTGAACCACACACTTCCCTGGCTTTCTGCTTTACTGACACTGTGCTTCCCAAGCACAGTCATCAGCATGAAAATACAAGTTTGTTTGAAAGTTCGTTCGGACACTATTTTGATGTGGTTTTGTTGTAAGTGCATGTTTGCTTTTTAACTTTCCTAAGCGAATTTATATAAAAATTTTTCTAAAAAGCTTGTTCTAGTTTTTTTGTTATTGATCCATGGGTTTGAAAATAGTGAAATGAATGTATAATATTGATAGACTATGTACAGACGATAAATGTGATAGTATTTGATAGTATCAAATTATTTGAAATTTGATAGTATCAAATTATCAGACTACATGTACATATGAACACATATATGCATATATTGTATGTGTGTGTGTATATATATATATATAATAGGAGATGGGTATCAATTTGAAAACTTTTTTTTTAATTTGAAAACTTTTTATGCCCAATAACATAATAGGATAATTAATGTTTTCTGCATCTCTAAAATATAAAATTGACATTTAAGTTTAGATGGCTGGGTAGTCCAATCACTGTGGAGGTTCTATGTACTGGTTCAGCACTGTGATAAAAAATTTTGCCTTTCCTGTTGATTTTCCTGTGAGATTGTTAACAACTCCTTCTATGGAGACAATGATGTAAAGTGCTAGAGGGAGATAATTATAGTGAGAATTTAAAAGGCTAAGCCTTAGATTTCCACTTCCACAGTTACTACTATTAGAGGTCTTGAAGGGAATACTATGTAAATATAAGGTCTTAAAGCCTGATTTCACAAACCAAGGGCAGTTGGTAAAGAAACAACCAGAACAGAAGCACACGTGAATGAGTGTTGGTCAGGAAGGTGTCCAAGAGGAAGAACTGAAGCTAAATTAAAAACGATCTTGGGTAAGTCAGAGATCTATGAGGAGAGAGAGCTTAGGATAGAAGCCTGAATTGACTAACAGAAACCCAGAAGGAACCCTATGCAGCAGGGCTAGTGGAAAATAGACTCAGGGCTGAGAAATGGAGGTGAAGACACAAAGTATAATAATCAGGAGTTAACTGCAGATAGGTTTGGATCAAAATCTAGATGTGATTGGTAAAAGTCAGCAAAGACTGGAAGCAGACAAGGTAGAGGATGCATTGGCTATGCTCGCTGAGATCTATCTATCCCTACTTTTCTGAGGATTGTGGAGAACTATGAGAGTGCGCAAAGGAATCAGGGCTGTCATCACCAGCACCATCATCATCACAGTTTTCATCATTTATTGGTACCTCATTTACATTCCAGAAACTAAAAACATAAACATATGTGTATGTGTATGTTTATACACACACATATATTAATAGTCCTATGCTTTTAATTTTTTCTCACTTTGATATAAAACTAAAGCTCACCAAGTTAGATAACTTGGTCAAAGTTAAGTAGGTAGTAAATGATGAAGCTGTCACTCAAAGCCTAGTCTACAATCTGTGTCCTCAATAACCAGACACTGTCTCTGTTGCATCTCTTCTCTGTTCATAATGAGAGACAATAAAATGCAGTGGGAGTTGCATAGAACCTAAAAGGAGCTAACCTTATCCTTGTCTCAAATAGTCATGATTCTGGTTTATAGATAAATGGGTAGGAGGACATGGGGAGGAGACTAACATATAGTAGCCCCACCCCCCATCTGTGGTTTCAGTTACTTGTAGACAACCATGGTCCAGAAGCAGATAATCCCCCTTCGGACATATCGCCAGAGGGTCAATGGTAGCCTAACACTATCTCACAGGTCATACATCGCTCACCTTACTTTATCTCAACATGTAGGTATTTTTTCATCTCCTGTCATCACAAGAAGTGTGAGTACAGTCTGATACGATATTTTGAGAGAGACAGACCACATTACATAACTTTTATTGTATATTGTTATAATTGCTCTATTTTATTTTTATTGTTGTTCATCTCTTACTGGGCCTAATTTAAAAGTTCAACTTTGTCATAAGTATTAGGGGGGAAGAAAACTCTATGGTGTATACCGGGTTTGGTATTATCTGGTTTCGGGCATTCCCTGGGGGTCTTAGAATGTATCCCCCCATGGATAAGGAAGACTGCTGGACTATAATAGGTGAGCAGAGCTTGTCTTAGTAGATTTTGGACCTAACTTAAGATGCTACCCATACATCTGTATTCTGATTCTGTGTATGTGGAGATGGGGAAACATATATAACCTCTGTCATTGTCTTCTGAGCTTAGAGTCAGAGCTGGAAGGGTCCAGCTCACTACTCTGGTAAATGACTTCCAAACTCTGTTCCATGCCAATAGAAACATCTGCCAGCCTTTCCCAACTCCAGGGCTCCCAGGCAAGACCTCCTCCTTTGGAGCTTCCTATTTTCACTATGGCCTTGAGGGTAGTGGTTGTATTTTATTATGCATTATAGTTCACAGCTGTCACCTTTCCCACCATTACTGGGGTTACAAGCTATCTAAGGCAGAAATTCTGTCTTAAACCTTTTTTTTTTTTTCTCAATACCTATTACCTAACACGGAGGGATGTGTAGTTCACAAAATTTAGTGGATTGAATTTCATACATGACTTAGTTCTAAAATAATAAGCAATTTGCTTAAGTCACATGTGGATTCATTGCAAGGACCCAGAAAGAGTTCTCGAACTACTTACAATTTATAATGCTATGACCCTCATCCAGCTTAAGTATTTCTCTCTCTTTCCATGAGGTAAGTGAGGGCTATAACTTTTTAACCACGCTCTTCTGAGCATGCTGTTTTGTTATCACTCTCAGGTTATTCTTCATTGTTGTTTTTCTGCTGTGTTGGCGCCCACGGACAAGGATGGAAATGTTAAAATTTACTTAGCACAGCATCGAGCACAGGGCTATTTTATTGCCTTTTGTCTTTGATTAAAAGATCAGAACCCTAATTCAGGAGGAACCGAATTGATTTTTATACAATCTTTTTAAAAATTTATTATTGAAGCATAGTTGACATACAATGTTATAATAGTTTCATGTATGCAACGTAGAATTCAACGATTCTATACATTACTCAGTGCTCACAACAGTAGTGTAGTCATCATCCGTGACCCTACAACATTACAACATTATTGACAATATTCCTTATGCTGTACTTCAAAGCATCTCTGTGACTTATTTTATAACTAGAAGTTATGAAATAACTTCCTAATCTCCTTCACCTAGTTCACCTATCCCTCTACCTGTCTCCTGGCAACCAACTATTTGTTCTTCATGTTTGAGATTCTGGGTTTTTGTTTGTTTTAGAGAACCAGTGACAAAGTTGGAATTAAAATTCAGGTTTTTTTTTTTTTTAAACATTTTTATCTATTTTAGAGATACAGTGCTGGGGTTGGGCAAGCAAAGGAAGAGAGACAAGCAGACTCTGCCCTGAACACAGAGTCTGATGAAGGGCTCAATCCCATGACCCTGAGATCATGACCTGACCCATAAATCAAGTCAGATGATCAACTGACTGAGCCACCCAGGCGCTCCTAGCAGTGCGTTTTGTTTGTTTTTCTTTAAGCTCTAACCATGTTGAACAATACCCTGAATAGTCTCAAAAAGAGTTTAAACAGGATCCCTGGGTGGCTCAGTGGTTTAGTGCCTGCCTTTGGCCCAGGGCGTGATCCTGGAGTCCAGGGTTTGAGTCCCATGTCAGGCTCCCTGCATGGAGCCTGTTTCTCCCTCTGCCTGTGTCTCTGCCTCTCTCTGTCTCTTATGAATAAATAAATAAAATCTTTTTTTAAAAATAGCTTAAAACAAATATGTTATGAATATAAATGCTATGAACATAAATGCTTTAAAAAGCAATGTCTACAACCAGACCAAAAAGACCTTATGCGTGTATGTATATAAATAATTTTATATATGTTTTACAAGTATGGAAAAAGATATAGATGATCATTCTACGTTGTCTGCTTTGGAGAGATAATGGTGGGATTAGAAGAAATTTCAATTAGAGGTTATTGATTTTATTTTTATATGTGTGGTTTTCCACAAAAATCAATTGAAAAATTTGGGCAGCCCCCTTGGCTCAGCAGTTTAGCGCCGCCTTCAGTCCAGGGCATGATCCTGGAGACCCAGGATCAAGTCCCATGTTTGGATCCCTGCATAGAGCTCACTCTTCCCTCTGCCTTTGTCTCTGCCTCTCTCTCTCTCTCTCTCTCTGGTGTGTCTCTCCTGAATAAATAAATAAAATATTTTAAAAATTAAACATTTTTAAAAAATTAAAAATTTAAAAAAAATTTTAAAAAAATTAATCTTTATTGATGAATTTGACTATTGAACACTTTATTCTCATTCAGGCCCATATATTCTGTTCCTTTATTATAAGGAACATAAATGACTCAGACTAGCATATGTATATGAAATTTGCAATAAGTGAGCCATGACTGCAGAAGACCCAGGGACAATAGCCCAAGTACAGCCTGGCTTCCCAGGAACTTCACCCAGTGGGTGAACTCTGGATTCAAGAAGACTTTCAGAACTTCAGAAAAACTGCATGAGCCTCACTCTTGTGCTCGCTTTTAGCACTAGAGCCGTACTCCCTGTGAAATCTTCCATAACTGTCCCACTACCAAGTGACAAATCCTTTCCAGTTTTCTCAGTTACAATTCTTTTTAATTTTATTTTTATTTTTTATTGGAGTTCAATTTGCAAACATATAGCATAACACCCAGTGCTCATCCCATCAAGTGCCCCCCTCAGTGCCCGTCACCCCCACCCCCCCCGCCCGCCTCCCTTTCTACCACTCCTTGTTCGTTTCCCAGTTAGGAGTCTCTCATGTTCTGTCTCCCTTTCTGATATTTCCCACTCATTTTTCTCCTTTCCCCTTTATTCCCTTTCACTATTTTTTATATTCCCCAAATGAATGAGACCATATAATGCTTGTCCTTCTGATTGACTTATTTCACTCAGCATAATTCTTAAGAGGGAGAAAGAAGTGGATTCATCAAGATAATCTCTTGATGTGACACCATTTTATAAAGTGTCACATCAAGAGATTTTTTTAAAAGATTTTATTTATTTATTCACGAGAGAAAGAAAGAGAGAGAGGGGCAGAGACACAGGCAGAGGGAGAAGCAGGCTCCATGCAGGGAGCCTGACGTGGGACTGGATCCCAGGTCTCCAGGATCAGGCCCTGGGCTGAAGGTGGTGCTAAACCGCTGAGCCACCTGGGCTGCCCAAAACATTATTCTTTTTAGTGTATTTGGACCACGAAGATATCTGTAAGATACCCACTCCCCTGATACAACCTACTGCCTAGGAGGTAGACATCTGAGCTATAAAAGTCATATGGATAAAGAATGAGGCAGCCTTTGGCCAGCTCTTGCTTTTGGTAAATCCATTCAGTATTTATCTTTCTTGTCTGTTTTAGCCCCTGCAGAAGGAATATTTTTACACATGTTCCTGACTTGTTATTTCTAGTCCTGTAGCTACTTCTTGGCTCTACTTCTTAACTATCATTGCATTCTACTGAGTTTGCTTCTGTGAAGAGCGTAGCCATCATTAGACTGCAACTCTCTAAGGAATGGGATTATGATTGCTTAATGTGTATCCCAGGCATCTAGCTAGCTAGCTTGTTGGAGATCTTTAGGCAAATATTATTTAAATGAAGAGATGGCCTCCAGGATAGCCAGAGAATTATTTGAATTTGTTAAGACAATTTCTAGGAGCCCGACTTTCTTCCTCTGTTAATCCATAACAGATATTTGTGTTAGTGATTCTGCTACACAACATGGAGCCTCGCAGGACTTCAGGGTGTGGACATGATCCTGAGTATCTTGGAAATGGTTATGAAAAGATGGCAGTGACTAGCAAGGTGGGGCTGGGGAAGTGTGAATGAGGTGGGCGTGTGGGTAACTTGTTGGGATTGGTTGTGTAACATGAAAGGCAACCTCCTCATCTGGAAATGTAATGCAAAAAGAAGGCTGTGCAGATCATATCTGTTTCTGCCTCTGATCTGAAAAGCTCAGAAACAACTGTCAAACCCTGCTTGGGAACCATTCATATCCTGCTTGTGAGATGAATCCTAAGGGAGTGATACCCACACAATCACGGCATTGTTCCAAGCAATACAATAAGCTTGCCATAGCCTTGGGCTTTCACGCACTTTGTGACGGCTCTGTACAGAGCCACCGGAGCTGTCTGAGGAGCCATTTTCTTTCTGCATAGTTTTCAGGATACTTTGAAATGTCACCTATCAGAATTTAGTTTCTTCCCACGGTACCTTGCCTGGGAAAGTATTTTTCAGGGTGCATTTGGGTGGGAGGCATGACGTCAGTGTAAAGTCACAGACTGCCTAAAGGTCAAGACTCTCCTTTGTCCCTAAGCCCTGGTTATGCTAGACCAGTCAATCTTCCTGTTCTCTACTCTGTTAGGAAACATGTCAATGGCATGAAAGAACACAGCCTACAGCTGTTTTAGCAAGAGTCATATAAAGGCAGTTCTCAGTAGCTTAAGTCAATGACATTTCAGGAAGTATTGCAATTCTGCAAATCCTTTTCAGATCCATCTAACCTACACAGCTTATATATTACAGAGGAAAGTAAAGGGACTGGGGTAGAGATAAAAATATGTGGTTATTTTTAAAGGTTGTATGCAAATATTGCTAAGTGGTAGTGAATGAAGATAATGGAATGGATACTTTAAAAAGAAATTTCAACCCCTCTGCCTCAACATTCTGAACAAATAAGGCAAAAGAATTACGCTTAATATCAACAATCATTTATTTCTCAATGGCTTTGTGGTAAAGAGCATAAGATTTTGTGTAATAAAAAACTAGGTTTTGGGCAGCCCCGGTGGCGCAGCGGTTTAGCGCCGCCTGCAGCCCAGGGCATGATCCTGGAGTCACGGGATCGAGTCCCATGTCAAGCTCTCTGCATGGAGCCTGCTTCTCCCTCTGCCTGTGCCTATGCCTCTCTCTCTCTCTCTCTCTCTGCATCTCTATGAATAAATAAAGTCTTAAAATATATATATATTAAAAAATAAAACAAATAAAAATAAAAAACTAGGTTTCAATCCAAACTTGAATATTTACTAGCTGTGAGGTCTTGGCTTAAGGGTAAGAGCCTGAATTTCTTCACATGTAGCAAGGATAATCAAACGTCCTCTGCATGTTTCTTGTGAGGATTAAATGCAGTGAAGTGAAGTATCAAGGGCAGTCCCTGCTATGGTGATTGCTCAGTAAATAGTAGTTTGTAATAAAATTCCATGTGGAGAGTATTGTCTTACCCAGGGCCCACCTGTCCACCTTCTTAGTCTTATCCAGGCTTTTATAGAGTTTTTGATTGATAGGAACCTGCAAAGAAACATTGAACGAGGGCTTGCTTCCTGGCAAATACTAGTCCAACATTGGCAAATGAGCTAGGGAAACAAGGCCTTATTGAAGCATTAACTTTTAACCCCATCATAGCTGGTGCCAGTGCCTCATTGTAAAATGTGGTGTTGCCCACTCTCTCTGCCTCAATTTGGTTTGAATGACTTAACAGGTACACCCACAGATGTCTGTCCGGCTTGGAAATGCGTGTTACCACACGTCCTGTATACCACTATAAAGGACCTTCTTTCTTGCCATTTGAATTTATCTTAAGTTGCTTTAAGTGTTTACTGTTATTGGTGTTAGGATTTTATTTATCAACTTTCTGAAGTTTTGGCTACTGTGTCTTAGTTTCCCAACTGTGAAACTTGTTAGGTATAGAACACTAACTCTAGTCATTTCCAACACTCAATTAATTAATTTGCTCCCATTCTCTAAATTTCTTAGTATATAAACAATGCACTTTAATTGTGAGGTAACATTCTATTAACTACCTTATTCTGATGAGGCTTTATATGGCATGGTATAGTCGTTAAGAGCAAAAACACTAAAGCAGATTTTTCAAGTTCTAATCCCAGAACTATCATTTACTATGAATGTAACCTAAGACAAGTTAATTAATCCCTCTGAACCTCAAGTTCCTCATCCTCATAGAATACTTATATGGATTAGATGAGTTAATATGTGTACTAAAAACCATTTCTAAAACATAGTAAGTACTACAGAAGTGTTACCTATAATGATTATTGCTGTGCATATAAAACAGGCTGGCTCTTCCTTTTCTAGGAAAAAAGCATTAATCCAATTGTACTCACAGTTCTGTTAGTATCCAGTTCTAAAACCTCAAAGGTTATTGTCTTGATCTCCCTGATTACAAGTAGGACCAGAGGTTAGGTTGGCATCTGCAAAGCTATGGATGGTGGAATCTTCTTTTACTCAGATTTTTCATATGGTCCATGTACTCCTCAGAAAGATTATAGTATTTGCTACAAGATACTATGTGTACTGACTTAGGTTGAAAAGGATCATTCTGAAATAAGTAGGGGACAAGAATGAAATCAGTGGAACCAGTTAGGAGGCTACAGCAGCCCTAGATAAGATTATAGCTTAGACTAAGGTGGAAACAGTGGAGATGGTGAGAAACTGTCAGATATTGGATACATTCTGAAGGTAGAACTAACAGGAATTCTGGACAGAATGGGTGTGGTTAAGGGGAGAAGGTAGGGAATCAAGAGGGAATCAAAATATGTTGTTTTGAGGAAGCAGACAGTTGAAATTGCCACAACTGGATGGGAAAAGCTGCAGGGGATGTTACTTGTTTGGAACTTGTTAAGTTAGAGATGTATATTAAACATCCAAATGGAGATGTCAAGTAAACCATCTGAAAGTCAGAAGTGGTCTTGGGAGGAGAAAGAAATTTAAGACTGGCACATAGATATTTTTAAAGATAAAAGCCTTCAGGATATTACCTTAGTGAGTGAGTATGGATAGAAAAGAGAAGAGGACCAAAGACAGCGCCTTGGGCAACACCTCTTAGAAACTGGGGGAAAGGGGAGAACTCCATAGTGCTGAATGAGAAAGAATGGCCAAATGGATAAGAGGGAGGAAAAAAAAAAAAAAGATTATCGTGGCCTGGAAGAAAGTTCAAAAGTATGTTAAAGAGAAGGGAGCTATTTAACTGATATGTGGGAATCATTGGGAATCAAAGGTCTAACTGGAGTAGATTTAAGGGGAAGGGGAATATTTGGAGGCACTAAGGCAAGGGGGAAGAGATATACTACTGGAATTACAAGGCTGTATATTTCCACAGAAATGGCGGAACTTGTATGTGAGAGTGGGAGTTTGACCCTGATCGTGTGATCAGTTCATTATGACACATAATCCTGACACTTGTACAGATTGGACCAGCATGTTCCTTTTTTTTTTTACCCTCTTTTAACCACCATTGAAGAAGTCACAGTATAGTTGTACCCTATGTTACTATTCCATACTAAATGGAGATGTTGTGTTCTGAGTTTATCATATTATGTGGATTGTAGAAACTGATCTGATGGAAAGGCAACAACCTGTTCATGTCAGTGTTTCTCTGATTGAGTGAGGGAGTGAAAATAATTTTTCCAGAAAATGGAGCCTAACTGGTCCTCTAAATAACTTTGAGGACTACTCTGTAGCCTATGAGACTAATATCAGAAGCTGGAGTTTGCTGTCAGGGCACTGAAGGATCAGGAGAATAAAAGTTTGGAAGAGCCTTGAGTCTATTAGTGGAAGAGGAAACTGAGGGAAAAAATAAGCATCTAAAACTAGTGCTTATGACTGTGCTCCCTAAAGTAATGAATAAAGACCTAGAGAGTGGAAAACTGCTATACATATATGCTAACATAAGAACACAGTTTAGAAAGACAGTTGCTACTTGAGGATTTGATTATGTCTTCATCATTGTGATAAATGGCCCTCGTGGGTCATTGATTGGCTACTTTACTAATGTCAGGATGAAAGCTATTCTTATTAAATGGATTTAAATTTAGAGAAGTGGTGTCCTATATGTTTATAGGGTCTCCACCAGATTACAAACTCAGTGGGAGAAAGATCAGTTGTTTTGTTGTTGTTTTTTTTGTTTTTTGTTTTTTTCTCTTTCATGAGATGCCAATTTACCCAACTGGGGGTTCTTAAATTATTGTACTTTCAGTCAACATTTCTGATCAGTCCTTTCAACATGCAATGAACAGTAAGAGGTGGCAACTGGGCTGGTAGATAATTGGGAACGCTTGAACAAAAATCTTCAGTAGTCTTGGCAGTTATCAGGGCAGTTCTTAAGATTTTATTTTATTTCTTAAAATTTCCACTTGAGGATTCATCATTGCTAAGTTTGTCATGTTTTCTACTTGAAGAGATTTATTTCTCATCAAGACTGAAAAAAACAACTTCATACCTTATGCCCTTTACTTTGTGATCAAGGGCATATTTTTTGGTTCCATGTTTTTTGCATATCAGGAAATTAGCATTTATGAATCAGTGTGGGCTTATGATAGCTATTTATTCTAGAGACTATTCTATAAAGTGATAAATAAATGAACTTGAATTTTATTTAAGCCAAAATATTGAAAGAAAACCCCATAAATCCTTACTGCTTACATGTTACATAGTATGAATGACCATTCTTTATTTTTAAAACTTATTTTCTGTTGATAAATATTTGGACTGTTTCCAATTTTTATGACCATAAACAATGCTCAAATGAATAATATTGCAAATGTATTTTTTTATTTTTAGGGCTTCTTTATGTTTTGAATTTATTAATCCTTTATTGTATGCCTTTGAAATAGTTTCTTTCAGGATTTTTCCCCCTCTTGACTGGTTATCTTTATTAGGTCTAATTGATAGAATAATCTCTGATACAAACAATATCAAAATTATCCAAGCTGTGATTACCACTAAAATTTCCATAACAACCAGCTAAATAATACACATTCAGAACAAATGATCTACGAATGCATAGCTCTAACTCTGTCTCAGTATCAGTTTCTGTGCCTAACATACTAATTGTGCTAGTGGCATAATTTGGGGATCTTCTGTCATTTGTCTAAAAGAACTTTAGGAAAAGCCCAGAGTCTATTAATCCTGAGAGGGCATGTCTCTCAGAGATGGTGTAAAAAATGATTTATAACAAAATTTGAAGCTCTTAGAGAATGAAATATCTTTAGAAAGAAAAAAATGGTATTATGCATTCAAACATTAATATATTGTTATTTGCATATATTAATATAATATTTTAATGGTCAATTCACCATTTCTCATGTGGCTATCTTATTTAAGTGTTCCATTTATATTTTTTAATCTTATATACTCAAATCTCTGGACTGAAACCTGTAAGAGATGGTCATTACTAAGTTATACTCTCCATTTCCCATCATTGTGCAACTGTTTCATTGCTTAATGAAGAAGTATATGAACTTTAACATAAAACATTTATCAGATTCTGTCAAAAGCCATTATGTATGTCATTAATTTGGTCTGACTTCTTATATAGTGAATCCTAGGGTTGGCAGAGTGATGAGTTAGTAGAAGTAGAATCTTCATAAGATACCCAATACCCTGTCTTCTCATTTTACTTACTTCCAAGGCCATTAAAGCTAGTAGTGTTTGGATTATTTGAATTGGTATGCTTTCCAGGAGGAAGGTAACTGGAGGCTGAGAATGAGATCAGGGACAATGGGATGATGACTTTTCCTCCCCCTTGCTCTCATAAGGGTGTGATACCCAAGCACTATAAGTTTGGTTACAGGACCAAGCAAATGTCATGCCTATTGACCTTAAATGGAAGTGTCTAGGGCATAGATTATATAAATTCTTTCTGAATAGAAATATAAGCCCAAGGTGTAAAAGGACTGTGACAAATCACAAAATTAAGTCTTACCGCACCACTCCGCATAGATGGTTACCATGTCCCTTCCGTTAGGTTGAATGTGGCACACCTAAGAGTGCTGCACTGATACATTTCATCTATTAATGGTCTCCTCATTTGAATTAAGTTACTAGAATACTTTCTAAATAAATCAAGAATCTACTATATGAACAGTCCTTTTTTTTTTTTCTTTTCCAAGCTCAAATTCACCTGAAATGCAGATTTTATATTTAAGGAAGTTGCATTGTTCAACCTAGGATCAAATTTAAACCTGATTTCATGTTTTTTAATCAGACAATATAACAGTGACTTTCATCTCCTTTTTCATTTTAGTAACAAATCTACCATATAGTTTGGAGTGCTACTTGGGCCTTTTGGGCTATAATTCTCAGTCTTACAAGAAGCAGTAGCCATATAACTAAATCTGACCATTGAAAAGAAAAATAAAATTAATTAATCAATCAATTAATTAATTATGGCTTCCAGGAAGGTTAAGAAAAGTCAAAGGCAAGCGTTTGCACTCATAGCCTCTATAATTCATGCCTATGGCCTGGAATGTAGATTCAATGGATGGAGCTCCAGCAGTTATTCTAGAATATCAATGAGATTAAAAGTCATACTGAAGATGATTTGAGTAAAACCCAAGCCTATGTCTCTGAGAACCACAGAGGTGATAACTGACTCTGGACTGCCCAGCTCCAGAGTTCTTTTATGTGAGGAAGAAATGAATCTATACCTGTATGCTGTTTTTAGGTTTTATTTTATATGAAACTTTCTCGTTTTGTTATTGCAAACAGAAACAAGGTAGCCAAAAAGACAGAAATGTATTTAGTCCAGGAGATGCTAGAATCTTCCCCTTACTGTTCCTATATTAAATATACACACTCCTGGACTGTAAATATACACAGTCCTGACTAAGAAAATGGATTTAATGTCTTAGCACCAAATATGAGAGAAAGGTTGCTTTTGTAGTTGAGGTTTTAATGTATGGCTCTACTTTTGCAGTCCCTGGGGATATTTTGATTACCTTTGGAAAATCTAGCACAACCAACAATAACATCTACTTTCTACATTAATCTTCTCCCATTTCTCTTATCTAATTTCCATGTGCAGTGCTTTCTAAGAACACAGCTGCAGCCAATAATTGATTTATTACTCACTTTTGACACTGGCCAGGTAACCAGCCTTTGATGAACACAGTAATTCCCCACCTCCTATAAAGTACAAAAAGTGATCCACAAAAAAACCACTGGGGTTACACATGTGTATTGCTGGTGACAGTGGCACATAATTTGCCTAACCATCAGAGGCCCAGCATCTTCCTTATCATGTGGCTATGCTACAGATGGAACCATGTATCAGATCCTGAGGGAATTGTCTATCACCAGTGGGGAGTGCACTAGGGACTGGATGGATCACTGTTGGATGCACAAGGAACATCTGGAAAAACCACTGGGAAAATGCCTTAGTGATTCCTTATCTCTACTACTCTGTTATTTTCAATGATTTTAACAACTTCTGTCTCCTTTTGCATTTTCTTTCATATTGACAATCTGAAATTAAAAAGCTCTACAGTTTAACATGGAGAATAAAAGTAAAACAATAGCCTAGGATTTCCAGGGAAGATAGTGGAGTAGGATGATCCTAAGCTCACCTCGTCCCACGGATAAAACTAGATAATACCCACATCAGTGTAAATAACCCAGAAAACAGCCTGAAGAAGGCAGAACAGATTCTCTACAGCTATAAATATAGAGAAGAGGCCCCATCAAAGAGGATAGGAAGGGCAGAGACATGATCAGGAGCTAAATGTAACACCACAGGCATTGAGAGGGGAAAGAAACAAATACATCACACTCCCCAGGCACAGGGGAACACAAACCACCAAACTATTTGGCTTTGAAAATTAGAGGAGCATAGTTTTGCAAATTTGTATAATCAGTGTGTCTCAATATGTGGAATTTCAAAAATCAGCAGGCTTGGCTCTGATAGAGCCAAGAGGACAAGAGGAAACTGAGTCCCCACCGTTAAAGAGCCCAACAACTAGCCTTACTGAGATACAGCACGGAAGCAGCAGTTTGGAAGATCTCTTGTGGCAGATAGGAGGGAAATTTGTTTACTAATCTCAGAGCATGTACTTATGGGGCAGAGATCATTGGAGACTTCTCAGGAACAAAGAAGATGGCAGGAACCTATTCTCTTCCCACCCTCAATCCCCAGCCTAGTCACACAGACACCTGTGGGAACCAGTACAGGATCAAGATTTTTCAACTAACTTGCTACCAGCACACACTTTCCCATGATCCTCTGTAGATCTACACCCTCCAACATGCCAGCCTAGCAGGAGTTTGGGTGGCTATGGGTCCCCAATAGCAGTGACCAGTGCAATTCTCACTGGCATCATTATTCTGCAGACCTGCCCCCTGCAATATACCTTTGTCTGGAGCTCATCCAACATGGTGTCACACGCCTGTCAGTGTGCAAGCAGCCCTGACAGGGGCCATAGTACTCAAAAGTGACTCCTGCTCTGGAGAGAGAGGAACCATTCACACCCTTCCAACTGTCACCACAGCAGTGGGCTCTGCACACCAATGAAAGAATCTCAGGAAACAATACAAGGAAAGTGTCCTGAAGTTCGGTGCTATTGCATCTCTGGTAAACATAGTCTTTCAAATCAAGACCAAGAAAACCCTGGGCTGATCCACTAACAAGAAATATGGAATTGTACCCATAACAGGCAAAGAGAGCCACTGCAGACAGCTGGACTAAAGGCAAATGTGGTACAGCCACAATAGTAGGGCACATACAGCACACATAGGAGATACCACTGAAGGCCCAGGTTCCGGTGAATGGTGACACTGTACTGCCAGGCATTACAAGACCTCTTCTTCATAAGGCAGTATACTGCTTTTAAGAGCTGGAAATGTAGTTAATTTCCTAGCATATAGAAACAGACACAGAGAGAGTTAGACAAAATGAGAAGAGGAAAACGTCCCAAATGAAAGAACTGTACAAAATCATAGCAAGAGACCTAAATGAAACAGAGCTAAGTAATATACCCAATAGAACATTTAAAATATTGATCATAAAGATACTCACTGAACTTGAGAAAAGAGTAGAGGATCTCAATGGGACCCTCAACAAAGAGACAGAAAACATACAAAAGAACCTATCAGAGATGAAGATTCAATAACTGAAATTTATTTTTTAAAGATTTATTTATTTTAGAGAGAGAGAGAATGCACACAAGTGAAGGGAGGGGCAGAAGGAGGAGAGAATCTTCAAGCAGACTTCACCACTAAGTACAGTGTCTGACTTGGGGGTCAATCCCATGACCCATGAGATCAAGATCTGAGCCAAAACCAAGAGTCAGATGCTCAACTGACTGAGCTACATAAGTGCCCCAATAACTGAAATTTAAAATACAAAAAAAAAAAAAGAAAAGAAATTTAAAATACACTAGAGTGAATAAATAGTAGCCTAGAGGAAACAGAAGAATGGATCATATACCTAGAAGAAAGGGTAATGAAGAGTAATTAAGCTACACAAGAGAGAAAAAATAACAAAAAGTTAGGATAGACTTAGAGAACTCACTGACATCACCAAAGGTAATAAAATTTGCATTATAGAATCCTAGAAGGAAAAGAGAGAGAAAAGGAGGCATAAAATTAATTATATGAAGAAATAATAGCTGAAAGCTTCCTTAATCTAGGGAAGGAAGCAGAAATCCAGATCCACAAGCCACAGACAGCTCCCAACATCAACCCAGGATGGTCCATATTAAGATGCATAGTAATTAAAATGGCAAAAAGTAATGATAGAGAAAAAAATTAATTGGTAAGAGAAAAGAAAACACATGCAAGGGAAAAGCCATAAGGCTTATTTTTCAGGAGAAATTTTGCAGGTCACAAGAAATTTTGCAGGTCATATTCAAAGTGCTGAAAGAAAAAACTGCAGACAAGAATACTCTATCCAGCAAGGCTATCATTCAGAATAGGAGAGGTAAAGAGTTTACCAAACAAATTTAAATTTAAAATTTAAAGTAATTCATGACCGCTAAACCAGCCCTACAGGAAATATTAAAGAGACTCTTTTTCAAGTTTAAAAAATAATATAAGTACATACCAGTCAACAGTTACTTTGAATGTCAATGGACTAAATGCTCTAATCAAAAGACATAGGGTTAGAGAATGGACAAAAAGCAAGACTCATCTATAGTCTGTCTACAAGAGACTCATTTCAGACCTAAAGATACATGCAGATTGAAAGTGGGGTGATGGAAAGCCATTGATCATGCAAATGGAAGTGAAAAGAAAGGTGAGGCACATTATTTCTATTGGGCAAAATAGATGGTAAAACAAAGACTGTAACAAGAGGCAAAGGACATTATATTATAATTAAAGGGGACGTCCCAACAAGAAGATATAACAATTGTTAATATTTATGTACCCAACATGGGAGCACCCAAATACATATAGTGGCTACTAACAAGCCTAAAGGAAATAATTGATAGTAATACAATAATAGTAGGGGACTTTAACACCCCACTTAAATCAATGGACAGACCATCCAAACAGAAAAGTAAAAAAAGAAAAAAAAAAAAAAAAGGTGACATGCTGGGCCAGATGGATTTACCAGATATATTCAGAACATTCCATCCTAAAACAGCATAATACACATTCTTTTCAACTGCTCATGGAACATTCTTCAGAAGAGATATTTTAGGCCACAAAGCAAGTCTCAACAAATTAAAAAGGATTGAAGTCATACTATGCATCTTTTCTGACCACAATGATATGCAACTAGAAGTCAACCACAAGAAAAATATCTGCAAAGATCACAAATACATGGAAGTTAAATAACATGCTACTAACCTGAATGTGCAAACCAAAGAGGCAATTTTAAAGAAGACAAGCAAATCAAAATGAAAACAGAATTATGTAAAGTCTTTAGAATACAGCAAAAGCTGTCCTAAAGACTCTAAAAAGGAAAAGCTCTAAAAGGGAAGTTTATAGCAATACAGGCCTACCTCCAGAAACGAGAAAAATGTCAGCCTAACTTTACACCTAAAGGAACTAGAAAAAGAACAAACGACCCAAAACCAATAAAGGAGGGAAAGAAAAAAAGATTAGAGCAAAAATAAAGTTTAAAAACTACAAAACAATAAAACAGATAAATGAAACAAAGAGTTACTTCTTTGAAGACATTAAAAAAAAAAAACCTCCAATAAACCTTTAGCCAGACTCATTTAAAAAAAAAAAAAGAAACTCAAATCAGAAATGAAGGAGAAGAAATAAGAACCAATACCATAGATATACAAAGGATTATAGGAGAATATTATGAAAAATTACATGCCAACAAATCAGAAGGCTTATAAGAAATGGATAAATTCCAAGAAATCTATAACCTCTCATAATTGAATGAAGGAGGGCAGCCCGGGTGGCTCAGTGGTTTAGCACCACCTTCAGCCCAGAGCATGACCCCAGAGTCCTGGGATTGAGTCCTACGTCAGGCTCCCTGCATGGAGCCTGCTTCTCCATTTGCCTATGTCTCTGCATTCACCACCTGCCCCCACCCCATCTCTCATGAATAAATAAATTTTTTTAAAAAACTGAATGGAGAAATAGAAATTTAAATGGACTGACCACCAGCAAAGAAATTGAATCAGCAATCAAAAAATTCCCCAAAAAGTACAAGACCAGACAGCTTCATAGGTGATTTCTACCAAGCACTTAAAGAAGAGTTAATACTTCTTTCTCTCAAGCTATTTCAAAAAATAGTAGAAGAAGGAAAGCTTCCAAATTCATTCTATGAAGCCAGCATTACTCTGATACCAAAACCAGAAAAAGAGCCTAGAAAAAAAAATGCAGGCCAATACCTCTGATGAACATAGATACAAAAATCTTCTATAAAATATGAGCACATTCAAAAATCATTCACCAGAGTCAAGTAGGAATTACTCCTCAAATGCAAGGGTAGTTCAATATTTACAAATCAATCAATGTGATACATCATATCAATGAGAAAAAATAACCACATGATCATTTCAATAGATGCATAAAATGCATTTTACAAAGAATAACATCCATACACACACATACACACACACACAAGCCAATAAAGTAGGTTTACCTGGGACATACCTCAACATAATAAAGACCATTTATTACAAACTCACATCATACTCAATGTTGAAAAACTGACCACTTTTCCCCTCAGGTCAAGAACAACAAATGGATGTCCACTCCTACCACTTTTGCTCTACATTGTACTAGAAGTCCTAGCTGTAGCAAACAGAAAACACAAAGAAATAAATAGCACCCAAATTGGGAAGGAATAAGTAAAATGTTCACTATTTGCAGATCACATGTTACTATGCATAGAAAACCCTCAGACTCCAGCAAGAAACCACTAGAACTGATAGATGAATTCATTAGTCACAAGATACAAAATCAATGTACACAAATCTGTAGCATTTGTATTCACTAATAAAGAAGTAGAAAGAAAATTAAGAAAACAATCCCATTTACAATTGCACCAAACGAAAATAATAAGATACCTAGAATAAAGTACCCCAAGGAGGTGAAAGACCTATGCACTTTAAACTATAAGATATTGATGAAAGAAACTGAAGACAACCCAAACAAATGGAGATACATGTCACGTTCACAGATCAAAAGACTCAATATTGTTAAAATGTCCATACTATCCAAGCCATCTACAGATTTAGTGTAATCCCTATCAAAATACCAACAGCATTTTTCAAAGAACAAGAACAAACAATCCTAAAATTTCTGTGGAACCACAAAAGAACCTGAATGTGAAAAAATCTTAAAAAAAGAAAAACAAATATGGAAGTATCACAGCTTCAGATTTCAAAATATACTAGAGCTGTAGTAAACAATATGACACTTGCACAAAAATAGACACATAAGTTACAGGATAAAATAAAAGTCCAGCAATAAACCCACAATTATGTAGTCAATTATATTCCGCAAAAGAGGTAAGAATCATTGAAAAAGTCTCCTCTACAAATGGTGTTGGAAAAATATGTACATACAAAAGAATGAAACTGGACCACTATTTTTTTGCAACACACACAAAAATAAACTCAAAATGGGCCAAAGATCTAAATGGGAGACCTGAAACCATAACAGTTGTAGAAGAGAGCACAGGCAGTAATTCTCTGACATTGACCATAACGTTTTTCTAGATATGTTTCCTAATGGAAGGGCAACAAAGGCAAAAATAAACTATTGGAACTACATCAAAATAAAAAGCTTCCACACAGCAAAGGAAACAAACTAAAAGGCAGCCTACTGACCAGGAGAAAATAGCTGCAAATGACATATCCAGTAAAGGGTTAGTATCCAAAATATATTTTAAAAAACTGATACAACTCAACAACCCAAAACCAAATAATTCAATTTAAAAAATGGGCAGAAGACCTGAACAGAATCTCTCCAAAGAAGGCATACAGATAGATGGCCAACAGACAATGGAAAGATGCTCAACATCACTCATCATCAGAGAAATGCAAATCAGAACCACAATGAGATATCACCTCACACCTGTGGAATCAAAACATAGGAAATAAGTGTTGGTGAGGATGTGGAGAAAAAGGAACGCTGTGCACTGTTGGTAGGAGTGCAAATTGGTGCGGCCACTGTGGAAACAGTATGGAGGTTCCTCTAAGAGTTAAAAATAGCTGCCATATGATCCAGCAATTTCATTACTGGGTATTTACCCAAGGGATACAAAAACACTAATTTGAAAAGATATGTGCACCCCTATGTTTATTGTGACATTATTTATAAGAGCCAAATTATGAAAGCAGCCCAAGCATCCGCCGATAGATGATTAGATGAGGAAGAAGATAGATGGATATACACAATGGAATATTACCCATGAAATAATGAGCTCTGCCATTTGCAACAACATGAATGGACCTAGATAGTAAGATGCTAAGTAATATGAGTCCATTCTTATGTAGAATTTAAGAAATAAACCAAGAAAAAAATAGGAGACAAACAAAAAAGAGACCCTTAACTATAGAGAACAAATTTTTGGTTACCAGAAAGGAGCTGGGTGGGGTGATGGGTGAAATAGGTGAAATGGATTAAGAGTACATTTATCATGAAGAGCACTGAGTAATGTATAGAACTGTTGAGTCACTATATTGTACTCCTGAAACAATAACACTGTATGTTAAACCCTACTGGAATTCAGGTTTGTTTGTTTTTTTTTTTTTTTAATAAAAAATCAAAACAACAGCTGGTATTAAACTTTTTAACCCCCATGAACCTGAGTAAGTCTGAAATGAACTTCTCACCCTGGAAATGCCTGATGCGCTGCTAAATCATTCCACGTAGCTGGTTGCATGCCATGTGCTTTCACGTGTGTATTTGTGCTTGCATGTGTGTGCCTTTCATCGTTTTCCTTCCATTTGTATCTAAAGACATCTTTTCAATGTTCTCCTCTATATTTGCCCTTCATTTTTTTTTCTATTTTTCTCTAGCTATCTTTTTCCTTGTGAAGTTAAGGGTATATTTATATTTATGAATTATTATTTTAAATACCTTTCCTCTACATGTCTCTCTTGCATTAACAATAGCTCTCTAATTTTATACTCTCTTTGCCCATATCCTTCATATCATCTTTTTGTTCTTTCTACTGATCACGAGGTCATAGAGCTGAAGTACAGTATGTCTTTACTTTTGCCAAAAACAAACAAACAAATGAAGATTTTCAGGACAAAATAGTTGCCTTACCACATGTTACCTTTTGTTTGTATCTAAGTTTTAATAAAATAACATGCAGCAATATAAAAATAATACTTCATTGGCATCACAGAACTAGATGGGGTGTTATTCTCAGACCAAAACAATTGAGTGATGTCTGTAAGATAATAAGCAGATGGAATCAGGTCCAAAAATATGTTTTTAAACTTTTAAAATAGATCTCTAAAGTTATCCAAGGTCAAGAAAGTGTAGGCTGGGAAAAAGAGATGGTTATAAAGAGTTGGCTGTATAATGGCTTTATCAGCACCTCCTGCTAAGATGAGCTGGTTCCATTATTTGTCAAGTATAAACTGGAGTACACCTCACTTGCCAAGTACATTTGGTAGTCCTGATGTAAGAGATGCCAAGAATGAGTACCGAGGGCTATCTAAACAGGCAGTTCTCTATCCCACTCAGGGCTGCTAAGAGGAAAAATGAGCTGATAACCAGAAGAACGGTTGCCAACACTTGTTAAAGAAGCCCCAGTAAATTTGTGTACTCCCTTTCACCTCCTGCATAAGCACAGCATGGCTCAGGTTCTTGGATTCAGAATCTTCATTCTCTGCTATTGGAGGAGTGATTTTCACTGGAATTATAACATAATTCCAGTGTTTCCTAATAATTCCTGATTATAATTTCCTGATTATAATTTCCGTAATTCCTGATTTCCTAATACACAAATAAGTTAGGAAAGCTAAGTGCATGAAGGAGGCCACACCACATGCAGCAAGTGAAACTAAAATATTAAGGGTAACTGTTAGTGACAGGAACAAATGGTTAAATTAACATAAATGTAATTATTACCCCTAAATAAATTTTTAGAGACATGAGAAAGTGCACTTAATCTACTGAAAAACAATAACAGATTGCTATAAAAAAGGAAGTACTCTAAATTCATGAAACTTAAAGACACAACCATTGATTTAAAAGATGTAGGGATGTCTGGGTGGCTCAGTGGTTGAGCATCTGCCATGAGCCCAGGGCGTGATCCTGGAGTTCTAGAATCGAGTCCCGCATTGGGCTCCCTGTATGGAGCTTGCTTTTCTCCCTCTGCCTGGGTCTCTGCCTCTGTGTGTCTCTTATGAATAAATAAATAAAATATCTTTAAAAAATAAAATAGAGATAAAAAATAAGATGTAATAGGTAAGCTGAATACCAGAATATACATGACCAATGTATTAATTGGTGAAATAAAAATAAAACCAATAAACGATTCTCAAATATTTTAGAAAGGTAAAAGAAAAGATGTAACAAACATTAAAAGACTTAGAAAATACAGTAGCTTCATTATGAGTCAAAAAAAGATTTTTTTATTTTTTTAAAGATTTTATTTATTCATGAGAGACACACACACACAGAGAAGCAGAGACACAGGCAAAGGGAGAAGCAGGCTCCATGCAGGGAGCCCGACATGGGACTCAATCCTGGGTCCCCAGGATCATGCCCTGGGCTGAAGGTGGCACTAAACTGCTGAGCCACCCAGACTGCCCCCAAAGAATGGTTTTAGAAGAGATAGAGAGGAAGTAATTATTGAAAAAGTTATAGAAGAAACTATTCTTGAACTGAAGGTAGATTTGCCTTAAGATTTAAAGAATTTTTTGGATATCAAAAACATACAAAAAACAAAAATGGAATGCCTAGATTCTCACTGGTGAAATTTCAGAATACCATGATAGAAAATCCTATTCTTAAAAAAAAAATTTTTAAGTAAAGGATAATCCTCAGACTAACATCAGACTTCTCATCTACAGTAGAGGTAAAGGACAAGGAATTAATGATTAAGTTAAACTAACGTTTGAGAGAAGAGGCCAAGGAAAATTTATGCTCAGGCATAAAGGATTTAAGATAATTTACTCTTAATTTTTCTTTCTGCTACTTCATTATTAGTGTATAGAGATTTTAAAAATTTCCACACATTGATTTTGTATCCTGCAACTTTACTAAATTCATTTATCAGTTCTCATAGTTTCTTGGTGGAGTCTTAAGGGTTTTCTATGTATGGTATCATACTTGCAAATAGTAAGATTTACCTCTTCTAATTTGGATGCTTTTTATTTATTTTTGTTGTCTGTTTGCTAGGCTAGGACTTCTAGCACTACATGGAATACAATTGATGAAAGTCGACATCCATATGTTGTTCTTGACCTTAGGAGAAAAATGGTCAGTTTTTCAGCATTGGGTTTGTCATATATGGTCTTTATTATGTTGAGGTATGTTTTCTTTTCTTTTTCTCTAGGGTCTTTATCTCGTTTTGGTATCAGGGTAATGTTGGCCTCATGGAATGAATTTGGAAGCTTTCCTTCTCTATTTTTTGGAAAAGTTTGAAAGCAGGTATTAACTCTTATTTAAATGTTTGATATAATTAACTTGTGAAGCTGTCTGGTCCTGTGCCTTTGGTTTTTGGGAATTTTTTGATTAGTGATTCAATATCAAAGGTGCTAATCAATCTGTTCAAGTTTTCTACTTTTTCATGCTTCAATTTGGGTAGGTTATATTTTCTAGAAATTTATCCATTTCTTCTAGTCCTTCCAATTTATGGGCATATATTTCTTCATAATATTCTCTTATGATACTTTGTGGTGTTGGTGGTTATTTCTCCTCTTTCATTTATGATTTTGTTTGAATCCTCTCTTTTTTTCTAATGAGTTTGGCTAGAAGTTTATCACTTTTGTCCATTTTTACAAATGAAGTAGCTTCCTGTTTTTTTAATCTGTTCTATTGTTTTTTTCATTTCTGTATCATTTATTTTTGTTCTAATTGTTATTATTTCTTTCCTTATACCAGTTTGTGTTAGTTTTGTGTTTTGTTCTTTTTCTAGTTCTTTTAGGTTGTTGGATTTGGTTATTTATTTGAGATTTTCTTGCTTCTGGAGGTAGGTGTGTGTTGCATAAATTTCCCTCTTAGAACAACTTTTCCTACATCCCAAAGATTTGGGGTTGTGGTTTTCATTTTCACTTGTCTCCATGTAGTTTTTTAAATTTCTTCTTGATTTCTTAGTAGAATCATTCATTGGTTAGTAGCATGTGATTTAAGCTCCATGTATTTGTGTTCTTTCCGGATTTTTTCATGTGGTTGGATTTTAATTACACACCATTGTCAAAAAAAGATGTATAGTATGATTGTGATTTTTTTTTTAATTTGTTGAGAGTTGTTTTGTGGCCCAAAATGTGATCTCTTCTGGAGATCATCTCACATGTACTTGAAAAGAATGTGTATTCTGCTTTAGGATGGAATGTTCTGAATATATCTGGTAAATCCATCTGTCATTCAGAACCACTGCTTTCTGTTTGTATAATCTGTCCATTGATGTAAATAGGATGTTAAAATCCCCTATTATTTTTATATTACTATTGATTAGTTCCCTTATGTTTGTTACTAGCTGCTTTACATATTAAGGTGCTCTCATGTTGGGTACATAAATATTTACAATTGTTCTATCTTCTTGTTGAGTTGTTCCATTTAATTATAATGTCATTTTTTGTTGCCTGTTACAGTCTTTGTTTTAAAGTCTATTTTGTTCAATATAATTATTACTACCTCAGCTTTCTTTTGATTTGAATTTGTATGGTAAATGTTTCTTCATCCCCTCACCTTCCATTTGCAGGTGCCCTTAGGTCTGAATTGAGTCTCTTGTAGGGAGCATACAAATGTGTCTTGTTTTTTTTTAATCTACTCTGTCACCCTATGTCTTTTGATGGGAGTGTTTGGTGCATGTGCATTCAAGGTAATTATTGATAGATATGTATGTGTTGCCATTTTGTTACCGGTTTTGTGATTGTTTTTTGAAGTTTTTCTCTAATCCTTTCTTGTCTTGCTCTCTTTCATGGTTTGTTAGCTTTATTCACTAATATATTTGGATTCCTTTCTCTTTATTCTTTGTATATCTATTATTGGGTTTTGATTTATGATGGATGTTCAATTTATATATAACTTTTTTCTTCAGTTTTTACATAACATCTTCTGCACATAGCAATCTGTATTAAGTTGATAGTCGCTTAAGTTTGAAACTATTCTTTACTCCTCTCCTCTGACATGTTTTAGGTATATTTACAACCTTTTATTTTGTGAATCCCTTGACTACTTCTTACAGACATACATAAGTTTTTGTGTTCCAACTTTTAATACTCTCGTATATGGTCTTTCCTCTCCACTCAGAGTCCCTGTTAATATTTCTTTTAGGGCTGATTTAGTGGTCATGAACTTCTTTCATTTTTGTTTGTCTGAGAAATTCTTTGTCTCTCCTTCTACTCTAAATGATAGCTTTGTCAGATAGTGTATTTTGGTTGTAGATTTCTCTAGCCCTTTGGATATATCATGCCACTTTCTTCTGGCCTGCAAAATTTCTGCTGAAAAATCTCACAGACTTATGGCCTTTCCCTTGTATCTAAATATCTTCTTTGTAATTGCTTTTATTATCATTTTTTTAATCTCTACTTTTGGGATTTTACTTACTATGTGTCTTGGTATGGACTTCCTTGGGTTGATTTTGTTGAGGGATTTATGTGCCTCCTGGATCTGGGTATCTATTTCCTTCCTCAGATTAGGGAAGTTTTCAGCTATTATTTTCTCAAATAAATTCCTTGTCACCTTTTCTCTTTCTTTTTTTGGGATTCCCATAATGTGAATGTTATTTTGCTTGATGGAGTCAGTGATTTCCCTAAGTCTATTCTCATTTTGCCTTTTTTCTCTCATTTGATTAGTTCAATTACTTTCCATTACTTCATCTTTCAGGCCATTAATTCATTCCTCTGTCACCTCTGTCTTGCTATTTATTCTAATAGGTGTGTTTTAAATTTCATTTATTGTGTTCTTCACCTCTGATTTTTTATATCTTGTTTTTAATGGTCTCACTACTGTCTCACTGATATTTCTTTCTCAAGTCCAATGAGTGTCCTTATAATCATTACTTTAAATTCTCTACCCAGCATATTACTTATAACTGCTTATGTCTATTGCTGTGGCTTTGTCCTCTTCTTTCATTTTGCATATATTCCTCTGTCTCCTCATTTTGTCTAACTCTCTGTCTGCTTCCATATGAGAAAGGTCAGCTATGTCTCCTGCTCTTGCCAGTAATGGCCTTATGAATAAGAGCTCCTATAGGGCCCTATAGAACAGTGTCTCTGGTTCTCTAGGACATGGAGCTTCAGAGTGTCTCCTACGTTGTGGTATGTGCCCTGCTGTTGATATTTGAACGTTTTTTCTTTCAGTCCAGTCGTCTGCAGAGCACCTCTGCTTGTTGTGGGTAGTGTTTGGTCCCTGGGTGGGTGAGCCTCATTTTAACAAGGTGTGCACTGGTCTGCTTATGAAATGGGACCTCTTGCTGCTGCCAGAACTGAGGTCCCACAAAACACACTGGTTGTGAGATGAGGTGTTAGTGAAGTTTGGGCAAATCTTCTGGGGGAGGGCACCCCAAGTTTGGGGACTGAGGCAAGGGTAACTGGTAAGGGCAGATCCACTGAAGCACAGGAGAGTAGGGTTTGGTGTAAGCAAGTTAGGTAGCAAGTGTTGGCACTACAATAGTTCCTACAGATGGCCATGCATTTATGCTGAGGCACTGGGGAGGGAAATGGTGTCTGTCACTCCTTTGTTCCTAGAGGAACAATGGTAATATAGATTAGAAATCATTAACAAAACATTAGCAAAGTGAATTCAACAATACATTAAAAGAATTATTCACCACAATCAAGTGGGGTTTATTCCAAGGATGCAAGAATGGGTCAATATATGCAACATATCACAATCAATGTAAGACACATTAACAAAATTAGAGATAAAAACCATATGATCTTTTCAATAAAAACAATCATTTGACAAAATTCAACCTCTGTTCATGATGAAAATACTCAACAAAGTGGGATTAGAGGGAATATACCTCATCTTAATAAGGGCCATATATGAAAAACCCAGAGCTAATATCATACTCAATGGTGAAAAACTGAAAACTTTTCCTCTAAGATCAGGAATAAGAAAAAGATGTCCACTCTCACCACTTTCATTCAACATAGGACTATCTACAGCAATCAGGTAAGAAAAAGAAACAAAAGACTTCAAATTGGTAAGGAAGAGGTAAAACTTTCACTATCTGCAGAAGACATGATATTATACATAGAGAACCCTAAAGACTCCAGCAAAAAAAAAAAAAAAAACTATTAGAAGTTATATATTAAAATCACTCGTAGTGCTTGATAAAAACACAAAACAGAAAATACTTTTAAATGGAAAGAAACATATCTGGAGGTAGGATTCACTATGATAAAAATATCAATTCTCAAATTAATCTGTGACTTCAAGTTAGCCTTAATTAATATCCCATTGACAATGGCATTTTTTTTAAATTGACTTTATGTTGAGATAATTTTAAACTTGTGTAAGAGTTTACAAATATAATACAGAATTCTCATATACTTTTCACTCAGCTGCCCTATTATCTTACATAAAGTTAGAATCTTCATCAAAAGTAAGAAATGAGGGGCACCTGAATGGCTCAGCTAAGTGTTGACTCTTGATTTTAGCTCTGGTCATAATTTCAGGGTTGTGAGAGCAAGCCCTACATCAGGCTGGGCATTAGAGCTTGTTTGGGATTCTCTCTTTTCTTTTCCCTCTACCCCTGTCCCCCCAAAAAGTAAGACATTAACTTTAGTATATACTATTAACTTGTAGAGAATTATGTAGGGAATTTCTTAGATATCTCTGATTTTTTTCATTAATGTTGTTTCCTCTTCCAGGGATCAATACAGGATACTACACTGAATTTATCATTTCTCCTTAGTCTCCTCTAGCCTGTGAAAGACCCTCATCTTTTTCATTTTCCTTCATGACCTTGACACTTTGAAAAGTCAATTATTTTGTAGACTGTCCCTTAATCTGGGTCTAAATTGTTTTTCTTCATTAGATTATGGTTCTGCATTATTGGGAAGGATACCACAGATATACCATTTTCAGTGCATCGTCTTAGATTGATCATCTGATTAAGAGGTATCTTCCAGAATTCTACACTCTATTTATCCCTTTGTAATTAAAAATTTATATAGTGTTTGAGTATTATGTAAGCTTTACAGTATCTACTAAAAACATTGTTTTCCAAAATTACTTAATCAGTTGTTAAAAGCTACCTAATTATGATCATGTGATTTATTTTTTTCTCCCTCAGGACACTTAGTCTCTGCTTAAACTTTGATCCATTGATTTGAAATCTTTTGGTGGATTTTGCCTACCATAATTACTGAGGTATTCTAACAGTGATTTTTCAGTTGCCTTCATTTCTTCTGCATTTGTCAATTGGTATTTTTCCATATGGACGAGCTATCATTTTGTCTGTTTATAAACTTTTAAAAAAGATTTTATTTATTCATGAGAGACACAGAGAGGCAGAGACACAGGCAGAGGGAGAAGCAGGCTCCATGCAGGGAGCCCAACGTGGGACTCGATCCCTGGACTCCGGGACCATGCCCAGGGCCAAGGGCAGACGCTAAACCGCTAAGCCACCCAGGGATCTCTATAAACTTTCATTTATATCCATATAGTATGGACTAATGAATATTTTATTATTTGGGGTATAATACAATATTATAATTTATTTTGTTGCTTAAGATGTTTGACCATTGACAACTTTCAAGTTGGAACTGTGGGCTTTTGATATATTTTTCCTCCTTTTTAGCACTTCCTCATTTCCTGGCGCCACAAAATGCTCTGGGTTCAGCTTGTATTTTGCCTGTCGTGGCTTTGGACTAAACCAATTCTCCAAAGAGTTCTCTTACTAGACAATAGTTTTTAGAAATCAAGATTTAAGGATCAAGTAAACTCATTGCTACTGGAGTATAACTACTTCTAGGCCTGTCAGTAGATAGAACTAGCATGCACACCCCCCAACTATCTGTGTATATTTTAACCATACAACTGTATTGATGCCTTTGCCTTTTACTTAGCACTACAGGCTTCTTTCTACTATCTTCTTTCCTTAATTGTAGTTACTTACTCTGGCTCTTATTGTCTATAATACATTTAACTTGTTTGTTCAAGCATAAAGAGGAAGTAGGATTAGAATTTCTAAATAGTAGCTCTGGGAAAAACAATGTAGCAACTACAGTACGGTATTTAAGTACAATTTTTTTTTAATCTTTAGAATTATACTATTTCATAAAATTGTTTCTTCCCATTCCTTTCAATATGATCATGTGATTTGTTTTCAATGCAGTTAGATTCATTAGTTTTTATTCCATCGTTCTCCTCCACCCAGTCCCACATATGTTCTGGTTGAATTATTTTTAAAAAGTTAATATGCAGAGAGTTTTACACTTTGTTGTATTTCTCTGACAAATGTATATAATCATGTAACCAACCACCACAGTTCCCTCAAAATTTTCTTATGTAGATAACTCCTCTTCCTAATGCCTAACCCAGTAACGATGTTTGCCTTCTTGAAAGTATCACATAAATGGAATTATTTACTATGTAGCTTTTTGGGGTTTTCTTTAATTTAGCAAGATATATTTTATGATTCATGCATATTGTGTGAACTGATAGTTTGCCATTTTTATTACTGAGTAATATTCTATTCTATGGATATTCTACACATTATTTGCCAGTCAAAAGAGATATGGGTTTTCCCCTCAGTTTTTGGTGGTTATGAGTGAAGTTCCTATAAGTATTTGTGTACAGCTTTTTGTGTGAAAATGGTCTTTATTTCTTCATGGGAGAAAACTTGAGGTGGAAGTTGCATATTAAGTTAATAAGAAATTGACATTATTACCAAATTGACTCTAGCATTTTTGAATTCCCACTAACAACTTACGAGAGTTCCAATTGCTCCGCGTTCTCAGCACATGGTATGACAAGTTTTTGTTTTCCTTTTTTAGACATTGTAATATAGTATTCCCACATTGTAGTGTTAATTTGCATTTCCCTCTTTACTAATGTTGAACATCCTCTCAGTTATCTTACTGAAGGATTTGTTTAGGTCTTTTACTCATTTTTTAATTAGATTGTCCATTTTTTCATTAAGTTTTCAGAGTTTTTATATATTCTGTACACAAGCCCTTTTCAGAATGGTGATATATGCTCCCAATCTATGGCTTGTCATTTCATGTATTTTTTTTTTTTTAAGATTTTATTTATTTATTCACAAGAGACACAGAGAGAAAGGCAGAGACACAGGCAGAAGGAGAAGCAGGCTCCATGCAGGGAGCCTGACGCGGGACTCAATCCCGGGTCTTCAGGATCAGGCCCTGAGCTGAAAGCAGGAGCCAAACCTCTGAGCCACCCAAGCATCCCTATTTTTTTTTTTTAAGATTTTATTTATTCAAGGGAGACAGAGAGAGAGGGGCAGAAGGAGAAACAGGTTCCTCACAGGGAACATGATACAGGACTTAATCCCTGCACCGGAGATCACACTGTGTGCCGAAGGCAGATGCTCAACTGTTGAGCCACTCAGATGCCCCCAAAAAATTAATTTTAAAGTTCAATTTGTTTCTTTTGTGGGTCATAATTTTGAAGTTATAAACAAAACCTCTTTGCCTGACCTAATGTCATGCAGATTTTCTGTGGTGATTGTTGATTTTTGATTCCTAGTGGAGTTAAAGATGCTCAGAGTTTCTTGCCTTCTCAAAAAGCTGCTTTTTCCTACAATACGAACTTCTTAGGACTTGGTTCAGTCCTTTCTGTGAGTACACCCCGAGGTTCACGTAGAGGCAATCTCTAAGAGCACACAGACAATTTCTATCTTCTCTATGGGTTTCACACTGTTATGCAAGCCAACATTCACCTTTACCAATTTTTCAAATATTCTAGCTCAACTTGTATTACCGTATCTGGTTCTTGTCTATCCAGGGTGAAGGAATGTTGCTCTCCTCTCTCCCTGCAGGCACCATGTCTCCTTGGATGTTTGGACTATTCATTGGACCTCAGCTCTCTCATGGCCTCAAAAAAAGTAACAAATTTGAAATTAATCTGGTTCTTTATTGTAGCAAGTGTGGGTGTGATCTCCTTTCATTTCTGTGTCTCAGGTGGAAGCTGGAATTACCTCAGTAAGATTTTTAAGGAAAACCAGTATACCTGATTTCCCATAAATGAAAGAGATTAGCCAAGAAAATGTTTAAAAAGGACAATAAGGTAAGAGTTTCCTTCAAACATTATATTAAAAGTTACCTTATTATGTTTTAAATAAGATTTTGTTATGTTATATAGCTACCATCAATGAAACTGTGATTTTGGTAGCGAAATAAGCACAGATCAATGGAACAGAATTGATTTTTCAGAAACAGACTATAAATATGTTAATATATGATAAAGAAGATAATTCAAATCACTAGAGACACACATGGTTTACTAAAGATTTAGAGACAACTGGCTATCCATTAGAACAATAAATTACATTTTCTATATGACAACATTCACAACAATAGATAGATGCAAATATACTGAAGATCTATATATAAAGGAAACTAACAATAAAGGTATTACGTGTATAAAATCATAGGAGAATGTTTTTCTAATCTTGGCATAAAAATAGTGTTTCTAAGGAAGACACAAAACCTAACAATACAAAGAAAGATTGAAAATTCTAAACAACTAATATTTTAGAAATGTCTGTATAACATAAAACACCATAAATGGAGTCTTTAAAACAGGCACAGTACAGGAGAAAAGATTTTCTTCTATTAGCTTTTTCTATAGAACTCCAAAAATTAATAAGAAAATTACTAATTATCCAAATAAAATTATTGGCAAAAGATATAAATTGACAATTTTCAGAACTGAAATGGCCAAGAAACAAAGGATAAGATATTCAACCTCCTAACAATCGGGGGGGCGGGGAATGAAAATGGTAAGATAGCACTTCTCATTCAAAAGAATGATGGTTTTTCAAGAAGCTTATGAACAATTCTTGTTGATGACCGTGAAAGGATCTGGAACTTTTGTGTACTATTGATGAGAAAGTAGTTTACAATGCCTTTAGGAGGTTACAGGAACAGGATCTCTCAGACTTACATTTTTTTTTTTTTTTAAGCCTGGATTCCTTTTGTTGCAAGAAACAAATCCTAAACTTGCATATGTAATTCAAATAAATTATTGATTCAACTGAAAATTTCAGTTGAAAGGAATTCAGGAAGAAAATATTAGCGTTAACTGAAGCTCAATCAGGAAGCACCCATTTCCTGCTGATCCTCAGCTCTCCCTCCCTTCCTATGGTTACTTCCCCTGTGATCCCGAGATGGTCTTATAAACTGAATTATGTCTTCAAAATTTACACGTGGAAGCCCTAATCCTAAGCATCTCAGAGTGTAACTGTACATGAAGATAGGTTCTTTGGAGAATTAGTTAACATGCGGTCTTCAGTGTAGGCCCTAATCCAGGATGACTGGGAACCTTGTAAGTGAAAATGTGGACACAACACTCACGGAAGGAAAACAATGTAAAGACCCAGGGAGAGGATAGCTGTCTATAAACAAAGGAGAAAGGCCTGGGACAGGTTCTTCCTTCACATTTTCACAAGGAACCAACTTTGCTGGCACCTTGCTATTAGACTTCTAGCCTTCGGACTGGTGTGAAAATAAATTTCTGCTATTGAAGCCATCCAGTTTGTGGCACTTTGTTGTGGCAGCCTTAGCAAAAATAATTTGTTATGACATCAGCATCTCCCAGGTCTGCATAATTCTTGTATATGCAAAGGAAGAAAGAATAAGTATCTTAGAATTCCTATCCAAATCCTTGAGTTTCATTTTGATTAGAACAGTTTGAAGACATGTGCCATCCTCTCTGTTCATCATTGTGATCGGAGTTATTAAATGGGCTCCTTGCCTTAGCCCAAAGTCCTAAGCTCCACTTCTTTTGCACTCTGATGCCCTGGCACCAAGAGAGCTTGAATGGAATATAAGGACTATTGCAAATAAAGGAGCAAGGAGCGTATACCAGGCAAATGTCTTTTCTGCTTTTCATCCTGCAACTCCTCTTCCCACTAACAAGAGGAAATAGTGACATGTGTGTGTAAAAGACCTGTATGAGCTTTTCATTAGGCCATTCTTTCTTAGGGTGAAAAAGTGGGATCAACCTCAATGCCTGGCTCATCTGTGATGAAACCGCAGGATGGATTAGCATGCCTTCTATTCAAATGTTAAAAAGATGGATTGTATTTACATGGTTTGAAATGAAAAGATCTGCAGAACCAAAATGGAAAATGTAAGTTGTGCACAATATTTATAGGATGATGATAGTTACCAAAAAAGCAAACAAATTATATTTCTGCATATACAGATAGGTATGTATATACATTTTCAAAATGTCTAGGATACATACCCAACTGGCAACAGCAGTTTTATCAGAGGAAGGGTATCTAGGATTAAGAGGATTAACTATGGGGACTTTTGCTTTGTGTGTTTTTTGTTTTGTTTTGTTTTGTTTTTGGCTACTTATGAGAATACATTCAAGTAATTAGTATGTGTAAAACTAAAAAATAATAAAGTGCTTGGTATCATATCTGAAATAGAGAGTTTAGTAAATGCTTAGTTATTATTATCCTAAGGATAGGTGAGAACTTCCCAAATCAGAGTCCTGCTGACAGGTATGAATCAGGCAAGGGAAAACTGCTTGGAAAGAGGACCAGACAACCAGAAGATCTATATAAAATGTGTACATGGGTGGATATAAGTGCACAGCACAAGTGTAGAAGGCCCTTCACCAAGCGGGTAACTGTGATTACCACAGGGGGATAATGAAGTAGGGAGGAGATAAAAGCAGATTTCATTTTTATCCTAACTTCTTTATTTTCAACTTTCCATAAACATGAGCATTTTAATATTATTTGAAGTAATCAGAATTAGACTTCTATAATCCCTTATAGCTTCCCTATACTCTATATCTTCATTGACTTAACAACTAATCCCAGCAAGGAAGAGCAATTTGCAAAAGCATTTATTTGAGTCCTGTTTGTATTCCTATATTCTGGGCAATTGAATGAGAATGAGGATTGTTTGTCAAGCCGGGACCAGCTGGGATTCTCTGGCTGACTCCCAGGCTCAACTGTGAAGAAGCGGATATTGGGTGCTCTCCCACCTCGTCAGGAGCAGCGCTTCTCCTGTCTGCTCTTGGCACCCCCTAGCATCCTGTGCCCTGCTAAGGTGCTAACTGACAACTGACAGATTTTACTGAAAGCCTACTCTTCTCAGTATTTGCATTTTAAAAGTTGACTTAAAGACTAAAAAAACAAACAAAAAAAGCCACCTAAACTTCTGAGATTTGACGCCCAGCCAGTTCACACTACAGCTCTCTCATCTTTAAAGCAAATAAACAAATGCTCTCTCGACACCTGAGTTCCCGTTAGCCACCAACCAGTGATCAATTTTTAAGCAAAGTTTACAATAGAACAGTTGTCCCTTCTACTAACCTCCCAGTCAGTACAACTCCAAACTAATCTGGTTATCGCCTTCTCTCCTGAAACTCTTCTCTCTAAGGTTGCCATCATTAAGGCCCAATTGATGGTGAGGGACCTTTTTTTTTTTTTTTTAATTTAATTCAGTATTCTCTAGGAGACTGGTGTTAGCATCTGTCATAGTTTTTGTCTATTAGCCTCCCCAACTTAATGCTGAGCTTCTTTAGGTCTGAATCTCTGGTCCATTCATCTGTTTAGCATTGTTGTCTCTACTTAGCCTATGATAATGCTGAAAATAGATGTACTATCTGATACCTGCCGGAACACTGGATGCTTTGGGAAGCTTAGTGCTGATCACAGAGGAGGAATGAATGAAATAAATACAAAAGCTTGGTAGGTGGTGGGAATGTTAGACAAGGGAGATAACTTAAGCAGGTGCCTTCTACCACAAGGCGACTCATCCACTCTTTAGGTGGTCTCTGGTTACACAAATTAGGAAGATGCAAAGAAGCAAAGCTCACTGAGGTCTGGTTGAAAAGGAGTCGTGGGGATCCCTGGGTGGCGCAGTGGTTTGGCGCCTGCCTTTGGCCCAGGGCGCGATCCTGGAGACCCGGGATCGAATCCCACATCGGGCTCCCAGTGCATGGAGCCTGCTTCTCCCTCTGCCTGTGTCTCTGCCTCTCTCTCTCTCTCTCTCTCTCTCTCTCTCTCTCTGTGACTATCATAAATAAATAAAAATTAAAAAAAAAAAAAGAAAGAAAAGGAGTCGCATTTCCATCACAACATTGGGTAAAGCATAGGGATGAGACAGAAGACGTATTCCAAGATTATGGCAAGAAGGTAACTTCAGGGCCCAGGGCGTTATTCATACATTATTCTTATTCCTGTCTCCTAACGACACAGGCCAGGTCTCTTCCAAACTGTAAATACACTTAAATATTAAAGCAGTGGGATTGAAGATGGCTTCAAGTAACTTGTCATGACCTCTCCAAGCAAGTCCTGAGCTCTGTGAAAGAGAAACATGTCAGATTTTAGCTTCAAGTGTGAGTTTTCAAAATGCTGTTAAGTTAAAAATACCACTTCTGAACATGATCCCACCCCGTATACATCTCCTGTAATTATTGACTCACGTGCCTATTGTTTTAGTCTCTTTATGGTTCAGTTCATGTTTTGGGCGGTAGGAAGGGATGAGGGGTGGTGGAGCTGAGGGAGGGTTTCACGAAGTCTGGATACAGGCGGTAACTAAGCTAAGATGCCCTGACTGACTGTCTCTGAACACTTCTTAATTTAGAATAATTGAAAGTTTAGCCTGCTCTGTAAGAGAAATAAAACCACTGTAATAGAAATGTGTCATAAGATCAATGTCTTTTTCTTCTAAAACAAACATCTTTGCTGTGCCACTGTGTTTATTTTGGCTTTGGAAGCTGAGTCCTTTATCAAACAGTAGGAGACTATTATCTGGTGATAATGTATTTTGATTCTATTGTTGTTATCTTAAAACTGGTTTTCTCCGGGCCCATCTTTCTCCTATGTTTGTTTAATGACATGTTTAAAAGTCTTTGTAAGAGCCGTACTAAAATGACAGATATTTTATATTGCCAACCTAAACCACAATCTTCAAGGCTGATGATAAACTCCATCCTGGTCTCAGCTACTGTATGCTTTAAAGCTCTTAGCTGCTTTTCAAATGCTGGCATGGTTGTCAATCATTCTGTATCATGCTTATAGCTTGTGTGAGGAAACCATTTGTTAAATTGCAGCCTTCTAGTCTCAAAGAACATTTACCAAATGCTTTCAGATAAAATGCCACCTTATCCTGTAAAATACTGGGAAACTTGCAAGAAGAAATACCTGAGGGAAACAAAAATTACGGGAGAGAAGTAACAACACACTGCTCCATTCTCCATTAAACTTTTGATAAGAACTAAGTGTAGCACTTAATTTTGTTTTCAGTGTGTTTTTGTTATTCTGGAGAGACAGATAAACAGTTACCACACTGGTGGACTCTCTTTGGATTTTCTTCACATTCTATCATCTTTTCCCCTCTTTTTTTTTTTTTTTTTTTGGTAGACCCTACTGGTCTCTAGAGCCAGAGGGTCCAGAATGGCAGAAATGGGGAAAGGTCAGTGAGTATCCCTTCTTTCCCCCCTAACACTACTCCCAGTCCCTTACTCTACATTACTGGTAGCTGGCCCCATCAGTCTCATATTTTCAGAAATCCTCTTTGTACTTATCCTCCTCATCCTGTTATTTTAGTGAAATATGCAGAAGACTCAGACTGAGCTTCCCTCTGAAGTGCAGACTCAAATGTTTATCTTTGTCACCTGTCTTTAACCTACAGGATCCAATTCCACGGTTGCCAACCAGGGGATAGCACCTGTGCACTAAGCAGCGTGTGAAAACTGAATAAATAAAACATCTCACAATATATATTACGTATGTTTATACATATGTTGTAAAATTATTATTTTTGAGTATATGATCGCAGTAGATAAGGTAATGTATAACAAGTAAATAGCTTCTTTGTTCAGTGGTGGGAATTGCCGTTCATCTCAGGAGAGTTCTCCCATTATGGGGGGGGATGTACTTCAGTGATTCTTTTTCATTAAGCAGTTATAAGGTAAGAAAGTTCTATTGTTCTTGGGGAATCATGTATAGAAGCATTTTTGGCACCTGACTGTTGGTTTTTGGAGTTGTCTTTTGAGAGAAAGATGACCAGAAGCCAGGATATGGTCTGCTAAGGATGAATCTAAGAACCCAACTCTTATCCTTGAGATTAGAAATTAAAGAAACATATCCAGGTGGAAAAAGGCGACCCAGTCTTAGTCTGTTTGGGCTGCTAGAATAGAATACTACAGAGTGGGTGGTTTATAGAGGATAAAAATTTAGTTCTCAGTTATGAAGATTAGGAAATCTAAGATCAAGTCCCTATAGGTTAGGGGTCTAGGAAGAGACTGCTTACTGGTTCATAGACTGCTCTCTTTTCATTGTATCCTCACATAAGGGGTTGAAGGAGCACTCCGGGTCTCCTTTAGAAGGAAAATAATCTTTTTAAAATTATTTATTTAAAATATAGTCGACACACAATGTTACATTAGTTTCAGGTGTACAAAAGAGTGATTGAACAACTCTATAGGTTATGTTGTGCTCACCCCAAGTGTAGCTATCTTCTGTCACTGTACAACACGATTACAATACCATTGGCTGTATTCCCCCACGCTGTACTCTTCATCCCCATGTCTTATTTATTCCGTAACTGGAAGCCTCTACCACTCTCCTTCACCACTTTTTGCTCATTCTCTCCAGCCCCCTCCCTATAACAACCACCAGTTCTCTGTATTTGAGTCTGTTTCTGCTTTTTGATTGTTTTTTTTAGATTCTACATACAAGTAAAATCATGGTATTTGTCTTTCTCTGACCTATTTTTTTTTAGTCTCTAAATATTACATCGGTTTCAGATGTACAATGAAGTGATTCCACAACTTTATCCATTAAGCTGTGTTCAACACAAGTTATTTCACCTACGACAATAGGTGAAATTGTCCATCCATGTTATCTCTAGGTCCATCCATGTTATCACAAATGGCAAGATTTCTTTCCCTTTTATAATTAAATAATATTGCATTGTATATATAGTCCATGTCTTCTTTATCCGTTCATATATCAATGGACACTTAGGTTGCTTCTGTATTTTGGCAATTGTAAGTAAAGCCGCCATAGATACAGGGGTCCAAATATCTCTTTGAATTAGTTTTTGTTTTGAGTAAATATCCAATAGTGGACTTACTGGATCATATGGCATTTCTATTTTTACTCCACACTGTTTTCCACAGCAGTTGTACCAATTTCTATTCCCATCAATAGTGCACAATGGTTCCTTTTTCTCCACAAACTTGTCAGCACTTATTTCTTCTCTTTTTGATCCTAACCATTCTAACAGGTGTGAGGTGAATCTCATTGGGTTTTTGATTTGATTGGTTAGTAGGATGCTGAACTATTTTCATATGTTGGCTGGCCATCTGTTATGTCTTGGGAAAAGGTCTACTAAGGTCCTCTGACCATTTTGTAATAGTTTTTTTTTTTTATTTTTGGTGGTGTTTAATTTATATATTTTGGATATTAACCCCTTGTCAAATATGTCATTTGTAAATGTTGTTTCCTTTGCTGTGCAGAAGCTTTTTATTTTGATGTAATCTCCACAGTTTAATTTTGTTTCTATTTCTCTTGCCTGAGGAAACATGTCTAGAAAAAAGTTTCTACAGCCAATGTCAAAGAAACTGCTGCCTATGTTTTCTTCTAGGGGTTCTATGGTTTCAGGTCTCCCATTTAGATATTTAATCCATTTCGAGTTTATTTTTGTGTGTGGCATAAGGAAATAGTCCAGTTTTCCTAACATTCTTTGTTGAAAGGGCTGCCTTTTCCCCATTGTATATTATTATCTCCTTTCTCATAGATTAGTTTACCATATAAATGTGAGTTTATTTCTGGGTTCCTTATTGTATTCTATTGATATATGTGCCTATGTTTGCACCCCTAGCATACAGCCTTGATTACTATAGCTTTTAATCTATCTTGAAAATCTGGGATTGGGGTACCTTGAGCTTTGCTTTTTAAGATTGCTTTTGCTATTCATGGTCTTTTGTAGTTCCACAGCAATTTAAGGATTATTCTAGTTCTGTGAAAAATACTATTGGAATATTTATAGGGATTGCACTGAATCCCTAGATTGTTTTGGATAAAAAACTATTAACAATATTAATATTTAACAATATTAATTATCCCAATTCATGAACATGATATATGTTTTTATTTGTGTTATCTTCAATTTTTTTCATCAATGTCTTACAGTGTTCAGAGTATAGATCTTTCACCTCCTTGATTAGATTTATTGCTAGGTAAAAGGAATGGTTTTCCTAATATCTCTTTCTGCTATTTTATTATTGTAGAGGAATGCAATAGATTTCTGTATATTATTATCCTGCAACTTTACTGATTCTTTTATTATTTCTAATAGTTTTTTTTCTGTAGAGTTTTGAGGGCTTCCATGTATAGTATCATGACATCACAAATAGTGAAAATTCTACATTTCCCCTCTGAATTTGAATGCCTTTTATTTAATTCCTTGCCTAATTGCTGTGGCTAGGACTTCCAGGACTATGTTGAATAAAAGTGGCAAGAGTATGTATATCCTGGTCTTCTTTATGATCTTATGAAAAAAGCTTTCAGTTTCTCACTTTTGAGTATAGTGTTAACTATGGGTTTGTCATATATGACCTTCATTATGCTGAAGTATGTTTCCTCTAAACCCACATTGTTGGGAGTTTTCCTCATGAAAAGACTTTGAATTTCATCAAATGCTTTTTTTTGCATCTATTGAAATATGGTTTTTATCCTTTTGTTAACGTGGTGGGTCATGTTGATTGATTTATGAATATTGAGCCATGCTTGTATACCCAGAATAAATCCCACTTGATTGTGCTAAATGATTCTCACAATGTATTGTTAAATTCAGTTTGCTAAAATTCAAATTTGGTAGGACTGTGAACCCATTTGGTTGTGGACTTTTGTTTGTTGGGTTTTTTGATTACCAATTTAATTTCATTTCTACTTATCGATCTTCTCAGATTTCTTTTTCCTCTGAATTCCATTTTGGAAGATTGTATGTTTCAGAAATTTGTCCATTTCATTAATTTCCAATTTTGGCATATAATTTTTGATGGTACTTATAATCCTTTGTAGTTCAGTGGTATCAGTTGTTGCCTATTTCATTCTCAGATTTTGTTTGGTTCTTCTGTTTTCTTGATGAGTCATAGTAAAGCTTTATCAATATCATTTATCTTTTCAAAGAACCAGGCTCTTAGTTTCCTCTCTCTCTCTCTCTCTCTCTCTCTCTCTCTCTCTCTTTGGTTAGTTTGGTTGGTTTTTAGTCGCGGTTTAGTCTCAATTTATTTTTGGTCTGATCTTTATTATTTCCTTCCTTCTCCTAACTTTGAGTTTTGCTCTTTCTTTGGTTTTTTTGAAGATTACATTGTTTGAGACTTTTCTTGTTTCTTGAAATAGGCCTGTATTGGTGTATATTTCCCTCTTAGAACTATTTAGCTTCATCTGAAATAGTTCAGACCATTGTTTTAATTTTCACATGTTCTCATGTATTATTTTTTTTATTTCTTCATTAACCTATTGGTTTAGTTGCATGTTGTTTAACCTCCACGTTTATTTTTTTCTTGTGAACAATTCCTAGTTTTATACCGTTAGGATTGGAAAAAAAATGCTTGATTTGATTCCAGTTCTCTTAAAATTTATTGAGATTGGTTTTATGGCTTAGCAAGTCATCCATCCTAGAGAAATTTTCATGTGCTCTTGAAGAGAATACGTATTTTATAATTTTTAGATGGAATGTTCTGTATCTAGGTCTAATGTGTCATTTAAAGCCACTATTTCCTTATTGATTTTCTGCCTGTATGATCTATTCATTGATGTCAGTAAGGTGTTAAAGTCTTCTATTATTGTATCACTGTTAATTTCTTCCTTTATGTCTGTTAATAATTGCTTTATATATTTAGGTGTTCCAAGGTTAGGTACATAGATGTTTACTATTGTAATAGCCTCATGTTAATTTGATCCCTTTATCATTACTAATGATATAGTCTTTGTTTTAAAGTCTTTTGTCTGATGTAAGTATTGCTATCCTGCTTTGTTTGTTTCCATTTGCATGGAATACCTGTTTCCATCTCTTCAGTCTGTATTATCTTTAGGTCTGAAGTGAATGTCTTTATGTCTTTTTATTGGAGCATTTGGCTCAATTACATTTAAAGCAATTATTCATATGTGTAGATTTATTGCCATTTTGTCGATTGTTATTTCTCTCCTTTTGCTCTCTTTCCTTGTGATATCTTTCTTCAGTGTTACACTTAGCTTTCTCTTTGCTTTTTGTGTATCTTGTATAGTTTTCATTTGCCATTACCATCAGGTGCATATATAACATTCTAGGTAAGTTGATGATCACTTAAGATTGAACACATGCTAAAGGTACTTCATTTTTACTACCTCCTCCACATTTTATGTATGTGTCGTCCTATTTTACATATTTTCTAAGTCCCTTTACAATTATTTTAGATATAATTGCTATTACTACTTTTGTCTTTTAACTTTGCTACTAGTTTTATAAGTGATTGATCTGTACCTTTGCTTTATGTTGGTGATGAACTCTATTATTTTTGTTAGAATTAAAGGAGAGATAGTTTCCCCAGACTGAGCAATAACCTTGCTCACTAGAGTATTCTTGGTTGTAGACTTTTTTCCTTTCAGCACTTCAAATACATCCTGCCACCTTCTAGCCAGAAAAGTTTCTGCTGAAAACCAGCTGATAAACTTAAAGGGTTGTTTATAACTAGTTATTTCTCTCTTGCTGCTTTTAAGAGTCTCTAATTTTTGTTATTTTAATTATTATGTATCTTGGTGTAGAACTCCTTGGGTTTATGTTATTGGGAATTCCTTGTACTTCCTGAACCTGAATGTTCATTTCCTTCCCCAGGTTAGGAAAGTTTTTAACTATTATTCCTTAAAATATGCTTTCTGCTTCATTCTCTCTATTCTTCTGGGAATGCTGTAATGTAAATATTTGTTCACTTGATGTTGTTCAAGAAATCCCTTAATATATCTTCACTTTTTAATTTTTTTTCTTGTTCAGCTTGGATATTTTACATTACTCTTCTTGACTGCTGATCCATTCTTTGGCATACTCAAATGCATTCTTTATTCCCTCTAGTGCTTTTTTTATTTATTGTAATCTTCAATTCTGATTGGTTCTTTTATATATTTTCTTTCTTCTTATTGAAGTTCTGGGTTCATCTACTTTTCTCTGCATTCTGGTGAAGATCTTCATGACCATTACTTTGACATTTTTTCCAGATAGATTATATCCATTTCATTCTGTTCTTTCATTTGGAGCATATTTCCCCGTCTCATTTTGACTGTCTGTGCTTGGTTCTATGAATTATGTTAACAGCTACTTCTCTTAAAAGTGAATAATCTTATGAATAGTCATCGCTTGTGTATGTGTGACTTTCTTGGGCCTGGTGACTTCAGCTGACTGGACATCTGCCTGTCATGAGCCAAAGCTGAAGGGAACCTGGGCCAGGGAAGTCCCAGGGCTCTTGGTACAAAAGGCCCATTAGCATAATAGCTGAGGCTTAAGTGGTCACAGGCTGGGGTAGTCCTATAGCTCTCTGTATATAGTAGCCCTGGCAGGACAGCTGATACTAAAGCAGACACAAGCTGGGGGGGAGTCCAGGGGTTCTCCACCCAGAGGATGCCCTGGCAGGTCTGCTGATGCTTATGTGGGTATGCACCGGGTTGTCCTGGAGTCCTCTGTGCAAGGAGTACCCTGGCAACATGAGTTGGAGGTTCCTAGGGTACTTTGTTTAGGGGATGCCCCTAGGGAGAGGCTGGAGCACACTGGGTGCAGGCCAGGGGTCCTCAGGGTACTCTGGACCGGGTCACCCAGGTTAATAGTCTAGAGGTGAAATGGGTGTGGGCAAAAAGCTCCTAGGGTGCTCTTCCCCAAGGGTTCACTGGCAAGTTGTCTGGAGTCAAAGTGGCATGAGCCTGGAGGATTCTAGAGTACTCTAGATCTATTCCCCCCCTCCCACCACAAGGCACTGGAGCTACAGCAAGCACTGATGAGGGGTGGCCAAACGTATGCCACACTGCAACAGCCTAGGAGGAATGGCTGGGGTTACTGAGGACTAGAAATTTCACAGCAGGAATAGGCCAGCACTTGGGTAGGCCAGACGGTGCTCCTGTCCATGCTATCCAAGTGGAAGGGGCGTAAACTGTAGTCCCTTCAACCCAGAGAAAGCGTCAGCAGTCCCCTAGCCATTTGGCAGAATTCTAGGGCTGGGATTAATGTTCTAGTTGCTGTTTTAAACTGTTTTCTTCTTATGCTCCAGGACACCCAAGATTGGTGCAGCCTAGAGGCCTGGGGCTCAGCGAGACAACAGGGCAGCCTGGTATCAGGATCCTGCTTCTTTCTGCACTATCAAGGTGGAGAGGCCACATAAATAGTGGGGTTACCTGGCCTTCTGACCCAGAGGGAGTTCCAATAGCTCTATAGCCATTTGGATTCTAGGGCTAATTCTTTTATATTCTAGTTGCCTTATAAAACTGGGGTTTTTTTTTCTAGTGTCCCAGGGCAGACAAATCTGTTCATTGTCCTAACTGCAGTTAGCAGTGCTGGTGTGGGGATTCCCTTTGTTACCTTGGCTCCCTCTCTCACTGTTCTCTAGGTGATCTTTTGTTGTGCAGAAGCTATTCAGCCCTCAGTTTTAATTCCAGAAGAATTGCTCTATAAATAGGTAGATTCTGTATGTCCATGGAGGTACTGAGTTCAGGGCCTTCCTGTGTCACTAGCTGGGATCCTCTCTCTCAGCACTAATCATTTTTGATGGCAGCTCTCATCAATTAATGACCTCCCAAGGCCCCACCTTCAAATACTATCATTTTGGGGATTAGATTTTAACACAGGCATTTTAGAGGACATTTATGTTCAGTCTCTAGCAGAATCCAAAGCTAGTTTATGATAAAGGATACCAAAAGCCCTAGAGGAGTTTTCACTCTGAGAGAAATGGCTGCCGACTGAATTGCAATACAGATACAGGTGTTTTTATGAGATTAGCGCTGGCAGAACTGGTTTCTGAGCAAGGATGTATCTGCAGGTACTGGACCCTCTGAGACAAGAAACAGGCCATCACTGCACAGTGCATTAGTGTTCCTTGTATTAAAGTGTCATTGTTCAACAGCAGCCACTTAATAGCAATATGGCAGTAGCCTGAACTGATAGGATTTTACATTTCTCTACCTGGTGTTTAGAAGACTGGAATTGGTATCTTTTTTGCCAAGTGAGCCCCAGGATTATTTAGTGAGGCTCAGGAGAGTTTTCCAAATAGAAGCCTATAGAAATTTGATGCTAATTGAAAAAACCGGAGTTCACTATATATAAAGTGTGTACTACTACTTGTATATGGACACCCAATATTCAAATGCTTTACTGAATACATAGTCTTTTTGACATTTTGTATTTTATTAAGTGGCAGATGCCATGTGGGAGTTTGGGAAATTGTTATAAAAAAGGAATTCCTATTCTTCCAAAAAATTACTGAATTAAGAGGAAGAAAATTATCTTAGACATTATATAAGCTCTCCCTCTTATTCCTACTCCTCAAACCTCTTCATCAAAAAAATGGCTTTGCTTCATCCAGGTACAGTCATTAGGAAAAGGTCTAAGTGCATTTCATGCCCAGGGAATGGAGAAATTGTACTTAAAATAATCACTGGGAATTTACTAGTCTTTCAAGCCTTTGGAGGAATGGAAAGAAGGTGACAGGTAGCCACGTATATTTTGCTAGAGCTGCCATAACAAAATGCCCAGGCTGGGGTTGCTTAAATAACAAAAATTTATTTTTTCCCCTGTTCTGGAGATGACAAGCCTAAAACCAAAGTGTTCACAGGTTTTGTTTCTTTTACGACCTCTCTCCTTGGTTTGCAGATGGCCATCTATCTTCTCACTGTAAACTCATATGGCCATTTGTTGGTCTGTTTACATCTTAATCTTTTTTTGTAAGGACATTAGGCATATTGGAATAGGACCTATCCATATGAACTTGGTGGTGGGTCACATTCTACACGCAACAAGATAGCTAGGAACTTCTGGATCTTCCTGAAGCCTTTTCTCCTCTGGATTTGGTGCTATGTTCTTAGTACCTGATAGCCCTCAAATCACCAAAATTCATGAGCCTGCTGTGTTGGGGCAGGGTGGGCTCCCTCCTGTTAAATGGTTGAGGAAGAAGGGGCGGGAAGTATGTGGGAGTCACTAATTTGTGGAGCTGGTTCTGCCATTCTGAGGTCATGGTGGGAATCAGTTTCTACATAGAAACATTTTGCTATGTCAGTATTAGTTCCTTTTATATTATCGGTTTTCTAATTCAGATATGGAATTGGTTAAAATGGGTTTTGTGGGGAGACTGAGTGTTTCCCACAATAACATATTTGCTAACAACAACAAAAAGACAAGTAAATGTTAATTATAAACTATTCACACAGGGAATCTGCTTGTAGACACTTTTTGTTTTCCCCTGGGGCCTATCATAGTGCTTCTTAAATATGTTTTGATTGATTACTCTTCGGTTCACCTAGTTTTACAAAATACCTTGAGGCTTCCTCAGGCTGTGTGTAAATGTTTCTTGTGGATGGTCAAGTTTTACAGACCACAGGATTGACTCCATTTATTTTATTTTGTTTTTTAACTGTGAAGGCCATGATTGATCAACTAGATTGAATAGAATTATAAGATTCATGAATTCATGCAAAAAATTACTTTTTTTTTCTTAACAAACAGCTGTTGTCAATGATGCGGATGGCTGAAGTTTTATTTGGAAAACAGCAGTTGGTATGAAAACTCTTCTACTGCTTACATTTAAAATATCCCATACAGACACATGGCATGGAGAGGATGTCAAGACTGAAATTTTCTAATATGGGACTTAAACTCTAGCCTGACCTGGAACTCTGCAGGAGGCAGGAACACTACAAGAGCCATTTTTCTTAGATTGTACATGGTAATCTGGATTTTTTTCTCAATTTAATCCATTTGTATGTGGACCTTCTGATTTTCAAATAAGATCAGTGTCTCTTTTTAATGAGGAATAGAAGGAGAGGGACAAAAAAATCTAAAATAAGAGTTAGATTAGTCTTCAGGAAGAGCATTTTAAAAAATAATTTTAGTGGTAGCTAAAAACGTTTTCTTCCTAAATTTTATGGGAAATTTTATTCTTCTAAGAGACTGAGAAATTCCCTGGCTGGAATAAGAACTTAGGGCACATTGCCTCCTGGATCTCTTATGGATCATTCTGAGGAAGAGGAGAATTAATAATGGTAATGCAGTAGCTACAATTATTGGATACTTTCAATGTCCTAGGTGTTTTACAAAATTTAGAAAAATAAAATTTAGGTTAAGTAAATTCCCCATGGTCACAAAGGTAATGTGTTAAATCAAGAATTTGAACCCAGTGTCCTGCTCCAATGCTGCTGCCTTTAAGCATGTGCATTATGCCACAGGTTGCCTCAAAAGTGTCCCTTCTCTAGCTCAAATGGAATTCTTCTAAGCCTTGATTACTTAAGAAATAGAAAATGAGGTACTATTATCCTCCTTTGCCTCCACTTTCTATATAACCCACCAGTTCCTGCTTTGAACCTTATTAAATTTGAGGAAGACTCAGCGAAAATTAAGGCATGGAACCATGAGTTAGGAGCCTGCTGTGGAGAGGGAAGATAGCAGAGTATCAGGATCTTGAGTTCTGCTTAACCAACAGACACACTGAAGGAATAGCTACATGTACTGCAACTAACTCTGAAAACTCCCTGAAGACCAGCACAACAGATATTCAACTATATTATAAAGGGAAGAGAGGTAGAAAACAAATCCTTTGTGGACAGGATCAGACATCACAGATCAGATCTCACCCTTGGCACCTCCTAGCCAATGGGATGAATACAGGGAACAGGAGCCCCCCTAAGGTCTGGCTTCAAAAGTTGGTACAATTTAACTCAGGGAGAGCTATAGGAAATGGAGACTGCACCCTTAATGAACCAGCACACTTAATAACTCAGCCTGAGACCCAGCATAGAAGAACACTGTGAAATGTGCCTGGGGTATACATAAAGGAGATTATTAATTTTATTATGTATGCTAGAGGGGCAGGGACCTTCAGGAGATTTCTCTAGAAATGGATGCTTGTAGAGCCAGCACTAACCCTCTCCCCATCTACCGTGCTAGCACCAACTGCCCTACCTCAATGTTTTCCCACAGATAGACTTCACAAACTCCTATAGGTGCCCCTCCAAAGTGGAAATTAGGAAGGCTAACTCCACACATCAGCATACCTGCAGTTCCTATGCAGGGACTGTCAGCTGGCTGCACAGATAATAAATCCTGCTTTTTGGTGCAGCCATAGCTAGCATACTGGCACATTGTAGCCAGCAAGGCTAAGGGCCAGCCCTACCGCCCAGAACAATCGCAGCTTAACCACAAAAGGAGGGTACATGTAGCCCACACAGGAGATATGCCCTGGAGCACCTGGTTCTGGTGAAAAAGGGGGAATGCACTAGAGGACAATTTCTACAAGACCACTACTTTCAAGACCAGAAGATGTAGCTGACCTACCTAATACGTAGGATAATATAAAGAGACGAAATGAAGAGATGGGAATTATGACCTAATAAAAATCATACAAATAAGAGCCTAAAGGAAATCAGCCATATGCCTAATAAACAGTTCAAGGTAATGATAATAAAGATTCTCACCAGATTTGAGAGAATAGTGGGTCAACTCAGTAAGAACTTCAAGAGATTAAAAATATAATAAAAGCTTCAGAGCTGAAAAATACACTAGAGGGAATCAACAGCCAATTGGAGGATGCAGAATATTGGTTCAGTGATCAAGAATCTATGGAATGGAAAGAAAAAAGAAAAAAATAAAAAAGTTCAGGGGCCTCTACAGTATCATCAAGCATAATAACATTCACATTAAAGGGATGTTAAAAGGAAGAGAGAGAAGAGGGCAGAAAATTTAGTTGAAGACAGAACAGCCAGAAACTTCCCTAATCTGGGGAAGAAATAGACCTACATGTCCAGGATTCACAAACAGCCCCAAACAAGATGAACCCAAGGAGAACCATACCAAGATACATAAGAATTGACATGGCAAAGTACTGATAAAGAGAGCTTTTAAAGCACCAAGGGAAAAGAAAACAGTTACACATAAGGGAAGCCCTATGGTATATCAGCTGATATTCCAGCAGAAACATTACAGCCCAAAGGAAGCAGCATTATATAAAGTACGGGAAGCAAAAAGCCTACAACCAAGATTACCAAGCAAGATTATCATTCAGAATAGATGGAGAAATTTTCCCAAACATACAAAACTTAAATGAGTTCATCACCACTAAATCGGCCTCACAGGAAATGTTAAGGTGATTTAAATGGAAAGTAAAGCCAATAGCTAGAAGAAAATTATGAAAGGAAAAAAAAAAGTTCACACATAAAAACATATAGTCAAAGTAGTAAGCAAAATATAAAGCTAGTATGGTAACTATAAATCAAAAATTTTTGAAACACAAGAGAAAGGAATCCAAGCATAATTCTAAAGAAACTATCAAACTGCAAGAAGAGGGGTGCCTGGGTGGCTCAGTTAATCATCTGCCTTCAACTTGGGTCATGTTCCTGGAGTCCTGGGATTGAACCTGCCATAGGGCTCCCTGCTCAGCAGGTAGTCCCGCTTCTCCTTCTCCCCTTGCTTGTGCTCTCTCATTCTCTCTCTCTCTCTCTCAAATAAATAAAATTAAAAAAAAAAAAAACTGCAGGAAGAAAAGAACAAAAGAACTACAAAAACAAAAAGAACAACAAAATGGCAACTAGTATGTTCCTATCAATATTTCCTTTAAATATAAATGGACTAAAAGCTCTAATCAAAAGACATAGGCTAACAAAATGGATTTTTTAAAGACCCATCTATGTGCTTCTATGTAAGAGAACCTACACATCTAAAGATACAGACTGAGAGTAAAGGGAAGAAAAAATATACCATGCAAACATTTAAAAACAATCAGGGTAGCAATATTTTGATCAAACAAAATAGACTTCAAAAACTATAGCAAAAGACAAAGAAGAGGGCAGCCTGGGTGGTTCAGCAGTTTAGCACCTCCTTCAGCCCAGGGCATGCCCCTTGGGTCCCAGGATCGAATCCCCCGTCGGACTCCCTGTATGGAGCCTGCTTCTCCCTCTACCTGTGTCTCTGCTTCTCTCTGTGTGTCTCTCATGAATTTTAAAATCTTAAAAAAAAAAAAAAAAAGACAATGAAGGACACAACAATATCCTTCAAGGATCAATCCAACTAGAGGATATAACTATTGTAAATATCTGTGCTCCCAACCTATGAAGACTTAAATATGTAAAGCAAATATTAACATAAACAGTGATAAACTCACAGTAACACAGTAACAGTAGGGGACATTAACACCCTACTTACTTCAACGGCTGGTTTAGGCAGAAAATCAATAAGAAAACTGGCTTTGAATGACACATTGGACCAGAAGGACCTAATAGATATGTACATTTAGGTAGAACATTCCATCCAAAAACAGAATACATATTTTCATATGCACATGGATACTCTCCAGGATAGATCACATGTTAAGACACAAAACAATTCTCATTAAATATAAGATTAAAATCCTATTAAGCAACTTTTCTGAAAATAACACTATGAAATTAGAAATGACAAGAAAAAAATCTGGAAAACAACAAAAATATATTAAGACTAAATAACATACTACTAAACAACAAATGGGTCATCCAAGAAATAAGTGAAATTTTTAAGAAAACATGGAGACAAATTAAAATGAAATCACAATGGTCCAAAATGTTTGGAATGCAGCGAAAACCATTCTAAGAGGGATGTTTATAACATTAAAGGCCTACCTCAAAAGTGAGAAAAAATATCTCCACCTAATTAACACCCAAAAGAGGTTTATTTAAAAGTGAGCAAAAGGAAGGAATAAAGACCAGAGCAGAAATAAATGAAATTGAGACTAGAAAAATATAAAAGACCAATAAAACTAAGAACTGGCTCTTTGAAAAGATAGAGGACAAAAATAAATAAAATTAGAAGTGAAAGAGATGAAACAACCTAGAAGAAACGGATAAATTCCTAGAAATATACAATCTTCCAAATCTGAATCAGGAAGAAATAGAAACCTTGAATAGATTGACTACTGGTAATGAATTTGAATTAGTAAGAAAAAAAATTCCCAACAAACAAGTCCAGAACAGATGGGTTCAGAGGTGAATTTTATGAAACACTTAAAGAAGAGTTAATACTTCTTTTTCTCAAACTATTCCAAAAAGTAGAAGAGGAAAGAAAACTTCCAAATTCATTCAATGAGGCCTATAGTACCCTGATACCAAAGCCAGACAAAAATACTACAGAGAAACCTACAGGCCAATATCTCTGATTAACACACATGCAGAAATCCTCAACAAAATATGAGCAAACATTAAAGCAATTTTTCATCATTATCAAGTAGGATTTATTCCAGAGATACAAAGGTGGTTCAATATTCACAAAAATCAATGTCCTATGTCACATTAACAAAAGAAAGGATAAAACCCCTATGATCATCTCAATAGATGCAAAAAGAGCATTTCACAAACTAAAACATCCATTCATGATAAAAACAAAGTGGGCTTAGAGGAAACAAACCTTACATAATAAAGGCCATTTGTGACAAACTCACAGCTAACACATCATAAACAGATCAAAAACAGAGCTTTTCCTCTAGATCAAGACTAAGAGAGTAATGTCCACCATTGACTTCTTTTATTCAACATTAGCACTGGAATTCCTAACTGCAACAATCCTACATGCAAAAGAAATAAAAGGCATCCAAATTGGTAAGAAGAAGTAAACTGTCATAATTTCCAGATTACACAGTATATTGTATGAATACTACATACAAAACCCTAAGGACTTCACAAAAAAACTTAGAATTCAGTATAGTTACAGAATGCAAAATTAATATACAGAAATGTTGCATTTCTTCTACACGATACAAATGATCCAAGAAATTAAGAATGTCTGATTTATAATTGCACCAAAAAGTGTAAAATACCATGGAATAAATTTAATCAGGCAGGTAAAAGATCTATATTCTGAAGATTAATGAAAGAAATAGAGGATGAAGGATGACACATACAAATGGAAAAATATACCCTACTCATGGATTGGAAGATTCCAGGTCATTAAAATGTTCATAATATGCAAAGTAATCTACAGATTCAGTGCAATCCCTGTGAAAATACCCTAACATTTTTTCACAGAACTAGGAAAAATACTAAAGTTTGTATGGAACTAAAGACTTCGAAGAGCCAAAGTAATCTTGAGAAAGAAAAGCAAAGCTTGAATTAATACAATCCCAGATTGCAAGATATACTACAAAGCTATAGTAATAAAAATAGTAAGGTGCTAGCATAGACATGTAGATCAATAGAACATGATAGAAAGCTGAGAGATAAACTCCACATGGTTAATTGATCTACAATAAAAAAAGGCAAGAATATACAGTGGGAAAAAATCTTTTCAATAACTAATGTTGGGGAAAATGAACAGCTGCATGTAAAAGAATAAAACTATACTACTTTCTTAGACCATACACACACACACACACACACAAAAACACAAAATAGATTAAAGATGTAAATGTTAGCCCTGAAACTACAAAATTCCCAAGAGAAAACATAGCATAATTTCTTAGACATAACCTTTAGCAACTTATTTATAGGTATGTCTCCTTAAACAAGAGGAACAAAAGCAAAAATAAAGTATTTGGACTATAACAAAACAAAAAGCTTTGCAAAGCACTGGATACCAACCTCAAAACAAAAAGGCAGCCTAGTGAATGGGAGAATGATACATCTGGTAAGAGGTTAATATCCTAAGTATACAATTAACTTATACAACAAAAATCTAATTTAATAATGTGCAAACAACCTGCATAGACATTTTTCCAAAGAAGACAGCCTACAGACGTATGAGAAGATGCTCAACATTACTAATCAGGAAAATGGAAATCAAAACCACAGTGAGGTATCGCTTTTACCAGTCAGTGAGAAAATGGAACCCTAATGCACTGTTACTGGGCATATAAGTTGGTATAGCCACTACAAGAAACAGTATGGATATTCCTCCAAAAAGTTAATTTATAAATACATGATCCAGTAATTCTACCACTAGTATTTACCAAATAAAAATCAAAACACTAATTCAAAAAGACATGTGCACTACGTTTATTGTAGCATTATTTACAATAGTCAAAATATGGAAGCAAGCCAAATGTCCATTGATAGATGAGTGAACAAAGATGTGGCGTGTGTGTGTATGAATATATATATATATATATATATATATATATAATAAGTAAATAAATAAATAAATAAATAAATATAATAAATAAATAAATAAATAAAATAAAATAAAATGAAATAAAATAAAATAAAATAAAATAAAATAAGTCATGATCCCAGGGGCCTGGGTTTGAACCCTGAGTTGGGGTCTCTGCTATATATATATATATATATATATATATATATATATATATTATTTTTAATTTATTTATTTAATTTATTTTTTTACACTTAAATGAGGCCTTAGGCAGGCAAGGTGGGTTAGGACTTCGTGGTATTTAATGCAGGGCAAGGGGAGAAAAGGGAGGGTGGGCTTTGGGGGAGGAGGGCAGAGCTTATCCCAGTTCTACCTCACCACTCTTTAGGTATTATGGGCAAGTCTCAAGATGTTACAAGGTACAAAGTAGTTGGCTAAAAATACAGCCGGAGGTCTGTACTTCTCTTTTTCCCTTTCAAGCATCCAGATGAAGGACCACATTTTGATCTGAGTTGGGTAAGCATGAGGGATCCACTGAGTCATGGGAGTAGGGGAGCAGGCAGGGAAAGGGACTCAGAGCAGGGGTAAGATTTATGCCCAAGAGAGCTGGTCACCTCTACAGCCTTCAGAATCTTGGTCTGTTTGGTGGGGGGGGGGGAGGTTGGGCAGAGAAGGCTTAGAACCACTGGGAGGCTGCCAATGTGGCTGTCCAGGGAGGTGGGATGAGCTGGATGAGTGTCCTTAGCAACAACCGTGGAGCTCACTGATGCTTTACTCTTACAGGTACTTATGCCAACAAGAGCCTGTGGCCCTCACCTGACTGCCATCTGCACACCCTAAGATCATCTCCCTCCAGTGTGCCCCCACTCTGCCTGTACAGTGCCCAGCCAAGGGCTGATCCATGCCCAACACTCCTAGCCAGCCTGTTGTCTGCTTGAAATCCCATCCCAGAAACTGGAGTGCTTTGGGAACTGGGTGAACAAGTCTCCAGAAGAGATTTTGGCCTCCCAAGGAATTTCCCATTGTGGACTTGCAGGGAGGGTGGAGGAGGGCACATGGGCTGAGTGGATAAGGGCAGCCCGGAGCCAGCCAGTCAGTTTTATTGAAATATTTTTAAAATTTTTAAATGTGTGTGTGTGTATATATATATATATATTACTCAGCCCTAAGAATATTTTTAATGGAATATTACTCAGCCCTTAAAAGATTTTTTTCCATTTGTCACATCATCTATGGATGTAAAGTATATTATGCTAAGTAGAATAAGAGAAAGACAAATGCCATATATTGTCACATATATGTGGAAAATTAAAAAGCAAAAAACAGATTCTTAAATACTGCAAACAAATTGGTGGTTGCCAGAGGGGAAGTGGATGGGGTGATTGGTGAAATAAACAAAGGGGAGTTAAAGGTACAAATTTCCAGTTATAAAACACAGATGAAAAGTACAATAAAAGTAATATAGTAATATAAGTATAATATTACAATATTTTGTAATATCTTGGGTCACTAATTATCATAGTGAGCACTGAGAATTGTTGAAACAATATGTTGTACACCTAAAACTAATATATTATATCTATATGTTCATTATATTTCAGTTTAAAGAAATACAAATTGCCGAAAGGAGAAAATCCACAACCATGAATGATCTACCTGCCAAAGTAATCATTCAGAATTGAAAAAAATACAGGAGTTCATCATCACAAGGCAAGCCTTACCATAAAAAAATAATAATAAAATAAAAAAGTTAAAAGGAATGCTTTAAGTGGAAAGAATAAGACATAACTAGAAAGAATAAAATTCTGCAAGAAATATTTCACTGTTAAAAACAAACATAAAAAAGTAAATTAATGATTATAAAGCCAGTATGGAAACTATAACATAGAAGTAGTAAAATCAAATATATCTATAATTAGTCAAAGATACATAAAATAAAAAGATGTGAAATAGGACATTTTATGTTTATACATAAAACACGGAAGAGAGAATAATTTTTGATACTTTTAGAATGTGTCTACACTTAAGTGACCATCAACTAAGTATAGATTGATATACACATAGGATGTTTTACATGAACCTAGTGGTTTTTGATTTGTGGTTGATACACAAAAAAAATAAAGAGAGTTACCCAAACATAACACACACACACACACACACACACAAACAAAACAATATACACAATGGCAACAAATACATACCTGTTAATAATTACATTAAATGTAAATCAACCAAATGCTATCAAAAGACATAGGATAACTGCATAGATAAACAAACATGAACATCATACGCTGCCTGCAAGAGACTCACTTCAGACCTAAAGACACATACAGACTGAAAGTGAAGGGATGAGAAAAGACATGCCATGCAAATGAGAGGTTAAAAAAGAAAGCTGGAGAAGTAATACTTTTTTTCAGACAAAATAGACTTGAAAACAAAAACTGTAACAAGAGACATAAAGGTCATTACATAATGATAAAGAGATCAATCTGACAAATGGATATAAAATTATAAATATCTATGTACCCAACATATGAGCACCTAAATACATAAAGCAAATACCAACAGACACAAATGGAGAAATGGTCAGTAAAACAATAATAGTGGGGAACCTTAACACTCACTCATATCAGTGAATAGATCGTCTAAACAAATTTAAAAGCCTATAAGGAAACAGTGACTTTGAACAACCCATTAGAACAGATGGATTTAATAGGTAAGCACAGAACACTCCGTCCAGAAACAGAATACACAATCTTTTCAAGCGCACATAGATCTTCTCCAGGAGAGATCACATTTTAGTGATCAAACAAAAAAAAAAAATTGAGTTAAGATTTTATTTATTCATGAGAGAGATTGAGAGAGAGAGAGGGGCAAGAGACACAGGCAGAAGGAGAAGCAGACCCCATGCAGGGAGCCCGACGCGGAACTCCATCCCAGGACTCCAGGATCATGCCCTGGGCCGAAGGCAGGTGCTAAACCGCTGAGCCACCCAGGGATCCCAATAGCTCTCAAGTTTAAGAAGATTGTAGTCATATTGAGCAACTTTTCTGACCAATGATATGAAAGTAAAAATTGTAAGAACAATTTTGTACAAAACACAAACACATGGAGGCTAAAGAACATAATTACTTTACCAACCAATGGGTCACCCAAGAAATGAAAGGGGAAATCCAAAAATAAAAAGAGCAACGAAAATGGAAATTTAACTGTTCAAAGTCTTTGGAGTGCAGCAAAAGCAGATCTCTTAAGGACATTTATATCAAAACAGGGCTACCTCGAAAGATGAGAACTCTCTAATAATCTAACCTTATACTAAGAGGAAGTAGAAAAAGGAGAAACAAAGCCTAAAGTCAGTAGAATGAAGGAAATAGTAAGATCAAGGTAGAAATGAATGAAATAGAGACTAATAGAAAAAAATGAAACCAAGAGCTTGTTCTTTGGAAAAGTAAAATTGATAAACTTTTTGTCAGAATGACCAAAAAAATGACTCAAATAAATAAAATTAGACATAAAAGAAAAAATAAGGGCGTAGAGAAAGAGTGCCCAAGATAGTGACATAGGAAGACCCTGAACATACCTCCTCCATGGACATACCAAACCTCCAAGAACAATTCCTCTTGGAAAAAAACAAAAACAAAAACAAAACTGAGGGTTGACTAAACAACTATACCATGAAGATAGAGGTACCACATAGTCAGTAAGGGAAATGGAAATACAGTAATGACCGTGAATCCCCTCCCCAACATTCTCAACTGCAGTGGGGAGGGATAGTACCATGTGACTGCGAGCAAATTCATCCATATTTTTAGTCATAGATAAAAGTTGTGGCTTGAAAGGGCAACCATAACATAAAGTATCCCTCTGCCAAACAGTGGGGGGCCTGCTGGGACTCTTTCTGGTGTCAGAGGGGCTGGCAAACACCACAGTTTACGTTCCCTCTCCACTTTGATAGCACACATGAGGGCAGGGACGAGTGCCTCTTCAGCACCACTGGGCCCTTAATCCATACCAATGTCAGGTGCTCTGGGACATAGGGAAAAAGAAAATAGTATCTTAAGAGATCAATTAGAATATAAAGGAATAGGTTTAGGACTCTACCAAATGGTGGAAGAGCCATAGAACATTCTTCAGAGTTGGAGGTGCTGGCCAGAGCCATCTCCCTTTTACCTTGATAGTGCAGATGGAACAAGATGCAGGTGCCTTAGCTCAAATTCTGCCTCAGCAAGCACCAGTCATCCACCCGAGGCAGCCCTAGTGGAACATACGCTGGGACATACCTGGACAGCATCCCCTACAGCTACAGCCACCTGGCCAAGGTGACACAGGCATAAAGCAACCTGAAATATGATAGCCTGCACAGCTTCACCTCCGGATGATGTATCTCTGGATCTTCCAGTCCACACTTGCTTTATCTCCAGTTGTGTCCCAGGTCTTCCCCTTGTGAGGGTACCCTCAGACCTCCCATCCAGTACCCCTTTTATCTCCAGCCATCCCATGAGGGCAACCACTGCATGGAAGAGCCCAGGCTCCTTCTAACTCATGCCCACTTCAGCTCTAGCCCTCTTGTCAGGTCACCCCAGAAACCTTCAAGAAGCCCAGGTTTATAACTACTTTAGCTGTCATGCTAAATAGCTGGTATACTAAAGGATCGATTGAAAGAATCCTATGGATCTTATCCATTCTTTTATTAATATAGAGTATCACATTGATTGATTTGTGAATATTAAACCTCCCAGGAGCCCAGAAATAAATCCCACCTGATGTGGTGAATGATTCTTTTAATGTTCTGTTGGATTCAATTTGCTAGTATTTTATTGAGAATTTTTGTATCCATGTTCCTCTGGGATATGGCGTATAGTTCTCTTTCTTAGTGCAGTCTTTGGTTTTGATATCAGAATACTGTTGGCCTCATGGAATGAATCTAGAAGTTTTCCTTCCATTTCTATTTTTTAGAACAGTTTGAGAATAGGTATTAATTATTTCTCAAATGTTTAGTAGAATTCCCCCTGTGAAACCATCTGGCCCTAGACTTCTGTTTGTTAGATTTTTGATTACTAATTCAATTTCTTTGCTGGTTATCAATTTGTTCAAGTTTTCTATTTCTTCCTATTTTAGTTTTGGTAGTTTAAATAAAAACTTAAAAAAATACAGACAAAAATACAGAAGCCAAGCATAACACTAAAGAAAATCACCACAGAAAAGGAGAATGAGAGATTAAAAAAAAAAAAAAAAGGAACAGAGAGCTATAAAAACTAGACAACATTAGTAATATGGTTATAAGAATATACCAATCAATAATTAAATGTATATGGAGTAGATACTTGAGTTAAAAGACCTAGCATTGCTGAAAGGGATAAAAATAGTATCCACCTATATGCTGCCTACAAGAGACTCAATTCAGACCTAGAAACATCTACACACTGAAAATGGAGGGATGGAAGAAAGATATTCCACTTGAATGGAAGTAAAAAAAGGCATTGTAGCAATATTTACATCATACAAGGTAGACTTGAAAATAAAGGTTGTAACAAGATACAGGGAGGGCATTACATAAGGATAATGACTGATCCAACAGGAGGGCCTAAAAAATTTAATTATCTGTGAACCCAAAGAGGAATGTAGTTAAAGAAGTTCTATGAGAGAAATTTAATGCATTACAGACCTATCTCAAGAAACAATAAAAAAAAATCTCAATCTAATTTTACACCTAAAGAGACTAGAAAAAGAATAACAAAGAAAGCCTAAACTTTTAGAAAGAAGGAAATAAAGATCACAGTGGAAATAAATGAGACTAAATGAAAAAAAATAATGTAACCCAAAACTGGTTCTTTGAAATGATAAAATTGATAAACCCTTAACCAGACTCATAAAAAAATGAGAGGACCAAATAAAATTAGAAATGTAAGAAGTAACAACCCATACCACAGAAATAAAAAAGATTATAAAATATGAAAAATTATAGGGCAATAAATTGGACAAGCTAGAAGAAATGTAAAATTCCTAGAAATACACAATGTTCCAAAACAGACTCAGAAAGACAGAAAATCTGAAGAGATTACTAGCAACAGAATTGAATCAGTAAGCAAAAAATTCTCAACAAGTAAAATCCAGGACCATATAGATTCATAGGTGAATTTTACCAAGTACTTATTTTAAGAAGATTTAATACCTACCCTCCTCAAACTATCCCAATAAATAGAAGAGGAAAGAAAGCTTTCAAATTTATTATTTGAGTCCAGCATTATTTTAATACCAAACCAGAAAAATAAACATGCAAAGAAAACTACAGACCAATGTATCCTTAATGAACAAAAGTTCAAATCTTTAACAAACTATTAGCAAACTGATTTTGACAATACATCAAAAGAATCATTCAGCATAGTCAAGTGGGATTTATTGTACAGATGCAAAGATATTTCAATATAAGCAAATAAATCAACATGACACATGGTGTTAACAAGAGAAAGGAAAAAAACATATGATCATTTCAATAAATGTTGAATTTTGTTAAATGCTTTTTCTCTATCTATTCATGATAAAAATTCTCAATACAGTGGGTTTAGGGGGAATATCTCTCAACAAAATAAAGGTTGCATATGAAAATTCCAGATCTAACATCTCACTCAATGGGGAAAAATAGAGAGCTTTTCCTGTAAGATCATGAACAAATACATCCACTCATCATTATTATTTGAAGTAGTACTGAAATCAAAGCCACATAATTTAGAAAATAAAAAGAACTGAAATGCATCTAAATTGGTAAAGAAGTAAAATTGCCACTATTTGCAGATGACATGATAATATAGGAGACTAAACACTCCACCAAAAAAAGTAATAAATGAATTCAGTAAACTTGCAAGACACAAAATTAATACAGAGTAGTCTGTTGCATTACTATATACTAATAACAAAGTAGCAAAAAAAGAGATTATGGAAGCAATTCCATTTACAATTATACCAATAAGTATAAAATACCTGGGAATAAATTTAACCAAGGAAGTAGAAGACTGGTACTCTGAAAACAAAAAGATACTGGATAAAAGAAATTGAGGACAACACAAATGAATAGAAAAATATACCCTGCTCAGATTGGAAAAATAGTTAAAATGTCCATTCTACCTAAGCAATTTACAGATTCAGTACAAACCTATCAAAATACCAATTGCATTTTCTTGAATCTGTACTAATCCTAAAATTTGTATGTAACCACAAAAGACCCCAAAGAGCCAAAATAACTTTAAGAACAACAAATCTCTGGTATCATAATCTCAGGTTACAGGATACACTAAAAAGCTATGTTAATGAAACAGTATGTTACTGTCACAAAAATGAACATATAAATCAATAGAACAGGATAGAGCGCCCCAAAAAAATCAACCCATACTTATATGTTCAATCTACAACAAAGGAAGCAAAAACATACAATAGGGAAAAGATAAATAGTACTTCAACAAATAGTATTGGGAAAACTGGACCACTTTTTCAATATACACAAAAACTCAAAATGAATTAAAGACCTAAATTGAGACCCCAAACTATTAAATTTCTTAAAGAGAACATGAATATGAGTCTTTGGACAAGAGTCTCAGTAATATATTTATGGATATATCTCCTCAGGAAAGGTGGTGGTGGGCAAAATAAACCACTGGGACTACATATACACATACACACACAAGAGCTTTTAAACAGCAGGAAAAAAGTCAGCCTACAGAACAAAAAAGATATTTGCAAATGTTATATCCAAGAAGGGGTTGATATCCAAAATATATAAAAAACTTATATAACTCAACATCAATAAAACGATCCAATGTAAAAATGGGTAGAAGACCTGAGTCAACATTTTTCCTAAGACATGCAATGGCCAACAGACATATGAAGTGATGCTTAGCATCACTAATCATCATGGAAATATTAAAATCTAATGCAAAAAAAAAACCACAACAATCCACACACAAAAACACAATTAGATACTCCTTCTCACCAGTCAGAATGGCTAGTATCAAAAAAGACAAGAAATAACAAGTGTTGGCAACAATGTACAGTAAAAGGAACCCTCATATGCTGTTGGTGGAAACATAAATTGGTACGACTGTGGAAATGAATATGGGCATTCCTTAAAAAGTTTAAAATAGAAATACCATATGATCCAGTAATACCACTACTGAATTTTAACTCCAGAAACTGAAAACGTTAATTCAAGAAGATATAAGCGCTCCTATGTTTATGACAGCATTATTTATAGTAGCCAAGATGTGGAAGCAACCTAAGTGTCCCCCAATAAACGAATGGATAAAGAAGTAGTGGTATGTACACACAGTGTAATATTATTCATCCACAAAAAAAATGGACATCTTGCCATTTGCAACAACATGGATGGACCTAGATGGTATTATGCTGAGTGAAATTAGTCAAACAGAGAAGGAAAAATACTGTAAGATTTCACTTGGCACGTGACATCTAACAAACAGAAGCAGACTCAAATACGGAGAAGAAAATGGTCTTTTCAAGAAGGGAGGAGAGTGGGAGCATGGACAACATTGTCTAAGGGATGAAGAGGTAGAAACTTATTAAGTCTGTAAATTGGGGAGGTGAAAAGTACAGCACAGGCAATATAGTCAATCATACCGTAATAAGGTTGTATGACGACAGATGGTACCTGTAGTTATCATGGTAAGCACCGCCTGATGTATACAATTGTCCATCATGATGTTGTACCTCTGAACAAATACAACACTGTGTGTCAACTCTACTTCAATTTAAAAAAATGTAACAAACTACATAATATAGTTTCCACTTTGGGTCCTTCCTGACTTAACCCTGTCATCACCTATGGAATATTTTATTTTGATGAGGAGTTGTGAAAAAGGAGTCATACCCTTAAATTAACTATAATTATGAATGTTTAGTGAACTGTTTTTTTAAAATATTTATTTATTTATTCATGAGACACGGGGGGTGAGGGGGAGAGACAGAGGGATAAGCAGGCTCTTCTCAGGTGTCCAATGCAGGACTGGATCCCGGGATCATGGCCTGAGCCAAAGGCAGCTGCCCAACTGCTGAGCCACCCAGGTGTCCCTAGTGAACTATTAATTACTAGTAAATGTAGTGGTTTCTAGGAAATTTAGGACTTCTCAAAACATCTGTGATACTACTAGCTGGATGGAAGGAATCCTTTGAATGTTATTGTAGAAATTTTCAAATCTTTTGCTTCTACTTGCTATGTGACTTTCAAAAGCAATGTATTCTCTCTAAACCTCCATTTCTACAAGAAAAAATAAATAAATAAACCTCCATTTCTCATTTGTAAAATGGCAATAATGGTGGTTATCACAGAAGTGCAACACAGGACAATTCATGCTTGCATCTACATACTCTTATCATAAGACACTGGGTTATGTGTCCACCCAGGGACAAGCCAGTCAACACACAACACACAAACACACAATGCAGCGTTTGGTGTATGAGGCCCAGGAGTCTGATTGGTTTTGACAAAGGGAAAGCGTGTCCATCTCTGAGTGGCAGTTAACCGAAACCCATGTATTCTGTGAATAAGGAACGTTGATGTATGTGTATTAGGGATGTTGATTCTTAATGAGAAAAACTGTTACAAGAATAGGAATACCTGCCATCCATTTTTTTTCCCTGAAGTTCAAGACTAATAGAGGGAACTGATTATAATAAAATTGCTCAAGGAGATTAAGATTGAAATAAGGAGAATTGAATGATGTGAAAATTTAATGGCATAACTGTAAGACGACCTGATAAATCCATCTCAAAATATTGATTGCTTTACCATTAGGACAGAAAGGTTTCAGATACACTGGTCACAATCCATTGCTGGTTACTTCTATATTAAGGATGGCTTCATCAGTAGGACAGAGCTATGGCTGAGTTTTAGGTTATCCTCTCAGTAATAAGTCTGATATGCCAGGTGAATCTTCAGTTTCAAAATTCAATGGCTTCCCAACCTCTTTAACTTGACTGTTAAGCTGTGATAAAGCATTTATTCAAATTTTAGTCATTTTCAAACCATTTCTTCCTTTTTAAAAAACATGGTTCTGCCTATTTTTACTCTAAAATAGTTTAAAAGTTAGTCCTAAGAAATGATTTTTTTTCCAAATTCTTGGTTCCATTTATAAGACCTGCTTCACACTATTGTGAAAGCTAATTTGTATAATGTGATAGAAAGTAGTATAGCTCCTAGCACCTTTTAGACATTCAATAAAGGATGTTTGTACCCTCAATATGAATATATTTTCTAATATACTTCATTTATCTGGTTGTGGGTACTATAGGATATTAGACTTTTTGGATCACTTCAGACAATTGTTCCCATTTTTGAATAGCCATTCTCATTTTCTGCTAAGATAACAGACCATCATAACAATTCCATTCTATGAGCATCTAAACTCTAACTTCTAGAAGTTCTTGCATATCTCTCCTAAAAAAAGCATTTGGGGGATTGTGGTACTTGATTTTAGTTAGAGAAAGTAAACTATGTAAATAAGCTACAATAGTAGAGAAAATAAACTAAAAAAAACTACTAAAATAAACTACAGAAACCACTATTATAAAATTGGAAGTGATGCCCATCATAATGTCACTTTATAACCTGTATTATAACAACATAGTTACTTATGTCAGATGACACTACTTTTCTACTTTGTATCATAGTTTGTTGTCAATATACATATTTTGCATTTCATATTCTCTAACTTCTCATACTCCTCTTTGCAAATGGGAGCAATTGTCTGAAATTCAGATGAAGTGATCCAAAAAGTCATTTACATATTTAGTAAATTTGTGTTGAAAAATGGAGGACTAGCCAAAGAACTAGCCAAGGTCTAACACTGAGGAAGATGAAAAATGTAGCATTTTGAAATCAAGTTCATCATAGTGTTTAAAACTGTCATGTCAATTTATTAGTGTAAAAGATAAACTATTCCAGAATGTATTCAATAGGCCCATCTTTCTCCCAGAGATTTCCTGGCTATATTTCTGATAAAGATATATACTACAGGATTGGCAAAGCAAGTTCATTTAAATCATTGACACTTCTGTCTTTATCTCTTTCCTCAAACTTAATTCTAGAATTTCTGTACCTTTGGACCATAGTACTTCTTATGTCATTGTTAACTATAAAATTAAATTCCTAAATTGGCTTCAAAGTGGGTAGTGTGTGTGTGTGTGGGGTGCCTGGGTGACTCAGTTGGTGAAAATGTGTGCCTTTGGCTGGTGTCATGATCTTAGGGTCCTGAGATCAAGCCTTGCATCGGGCTCTCTGCTCAGCAGGGAGTCTGTTTCTCCCTCTCCCTCTGTGCTTTCTCTCTCTCTTGCTCTTTGATAAATAAATCAATCTTCAAACAAAAGGTGGGTAGTAGGAATTCCTAGGCTTTTTTGAATTCTTATCAGACATATTTTGAAGACAGTCCATGTAGAATAAAAGCACACATATTTTGTCACAAGCTTACATAATTTTGACCAGGGGACAGATCAAGAGGGTGATGTAGGAAGACCCTGAACTCACTACCTCTACTGACATACTGAATCTGTACCTACATACAGAGCAATTCCTCCTGAAAAAGAACCGAGGGCTGATTGAACAGTTGCTGCACAACACAGGATAGGGGGACCACTAGAGAATGGCAGGATAGATGGAGACACAGTAATGACAAAAAACTCCCCCCTAATGCTGTTAACTGCAGTGAGGGGAGATAGTACTGATGGATCATAAGCAGATTGGTCTGACAAGGGGCACAAAAAAAATAAAGCCGGTTTGAAAGGTCAATTAGAATATAAAGGAACTCTCTGCCAAGTGATGGGGAGCCTTCCACAATGCTCTCTGGGGTTAGAGGGATAGGCAAGTGCTGTGGTTCATGTTTCCCCTCCACCTTGATAATGATGGGAGCAGGATCTGGGTGCCGTAGTAGCCTGTTACCTTACTGAGCCACAGGACCCCATCCCACACCAGCCCGAGATAACCTGGAGCACAGAAAACAAAAACAAAAACCACAGTAAAAGATCAAGTAGAAAATAAAGGAACCAGCCCTTAAATTTTACTAAACTACTGAGGGGTTGCTGGAACAATCTCTGGGATTGGAGAGTCTCATGAGTATTATTGTTTCCCTTCAACTTTGATAGCACAGACATAAGCAGGGCTAGATGCCCTAGCCAGCTTGCCATCTCAGCAAGTACCTGGCTCATACCAGCCCCAGCTATCCCCCCCAAAGTGCCATGAATCTGACACACAATGGATCACTTCTGGATAGTGCTTACTATCAGCTCAGCCATCTTGCTATGGCAACAGATGCAGAGAACCCTGAGAAATGCCAGGCCCATACTGACTTTAATTACACCTGACTTGTCAGGGAATCCCCTTTGTAGAGCACCTCAGGATCACTTAGCCCATACCTACTTTGGGGGTTCCACCCAAAGGACTCACATTGCATGGAACAGCCCAAAGCCCACCCAGACCATGCCTGCTTTAGTTCTTGATATCTTGCCCAGGTCCTTCCTGCATGAGGCACTCCAGAAACACCTCTGCTTATTCCAGCTTTGGCTCCAGTGGTCCCACCAGGGTACCTCCCTACAAGGAGTGCCCCACCGACCCTTGGCTTGCGTTTGCTTCAGGTCCAGCTATCCCACCACAGAGCGTCCTAGGACACCCACCCTGTACCTACCTCAGCTTCTTTTGTCCCACATAGATGGCCTGTATGCAAAGAGCCCCAGGACTGCCTGGTACCTGCCCATTTCAGCTCTGGTCATTCCATTAGAATAATACCAGCTCAGAGTGCCCCGGGACCCACAAACCAGCCCATGGCTGCTATAGCTCCAGCCAGCCAATACTACCAGGCATACAGTCGACACAGTACATGTTTCTACACAAGGCCATTTCTTCAAGTCTAGAAGAATTAACTGTTCTTCCTAATTCTTCGAGACAAACACAGAAAGTCAGACAAAATGAGGAGATAGAAACAAAAGAAAGGCAAAACCTAAGAATTAAGTATAAGAGAAATGAGCAATGTATCTTATAGAGAGTTCAAAAAGTCATGTTCAAAAAAAATGTTCACATGATTGAAGAATAGACAAGCTCAGTGAGAACTTCAACAAAGATATTAAAAAGAACCAATGAGAATTGAAAAATGCAATAACTGAAATTTAAAAAAAAACACAGTAGAGTGAATCAACAGCATATTACAAGATACAGAAGGTTGGATCAGCAGTCTGGAAGACAATAATGGAAAGCAACCAAGCTGAACAGCAAAAAGAAAAAAGAATTTTATAAATGAAGATAAGTTAAGGGATCCCTAGGATAGCAAGCATATTAACATTTACATTATAGGGGTTCCAGAAGAAGAGAGAGAAAGGGGAGAAACTTTATTTGAAGAAATAATAGCTAAAAACTTTAATTTGGGGAAGGAAACAGACATCCACGTCCAGGAAGCACAGAAAGAAAGCCCCAAATAAGATGAATTCAAGAAGGTCCATACCACAGCACATGATAATAAAGTAACAAAGATTAGAGACAAAGAGAATCCTAAAAGCAATAGGAGACAAACAACTAGTTATGAACAAAGGAAACCTCATAAGGCTATCAGCTGATTTTCAGCAAAACTGTTGCAGGCCCAAAAGGTAGTGACAGGATATATTCAAGGTGCTAAAAGGAAAATATCTACAACCAAGATAGCCTACCTAGTAAAGTTATCATTCGGAACTGAATAAAGGATAGGTTTCCCCAGAAAAAGCTAAAGTAGTTCATCACCACTGAAGAGGCTTTTCAGGAAATATTAATGGGATTTATATAAGTAGAAAAGGAAAAGTCACAACTAGAAAATCAAAAAATTTCATGAGTAAAAGCAAATATACAGCAAAGATAGATTATAAAGCTAAAATGAGAGTTAAAGGATAAAAATAGTACAATTGATTATATTTAAAAAATTGGGAGACTCACCAAATTTAAAAATAAGCTATGACATCAAATAAACTATGGAGCAGCAAAGTAAAAATTTTGTGTTTTTAGAATATGTTTAAATTTAAGCAACCATTAACTAAGTATAAAATACCAAATACTTGGATGTTATATAGGAATCTCCTGGTAACCACAAGCCAAAATACAAATTGGATCAGCAGAAAAGTTAGAAGAATACAAGCACAAAACTAAAGAAAGGCATTAATCACAAAGATGCGTAAGAGGAGCAGAGAACCGTAAAAACAATGAAAAAAAACAATGAACAAAATGGCAACAAGTACACACGTATCCATAATTATCTTTTTCTTAAAGATTTTTATTTATTTATTCACAAGACACACACACAGATTGAGAGAGAGAGAGAGAGAGAGAGAGAGAGAGAGAGAGGCAGAGACACAGGCAGAGGGAGCAGCAGGCTCCATGCAAGGAGCCCAAGGCAGGACTTGATCCCGGGACCCCAGGGTCATGACCTGGGCCACAGGCGGTGCTAAACCACTGAGCAACTGGGGCTGCCCCATAATTACTTTAAATTTCAATGGATCAAATGCTCCAATCAAAATGCACAGTATTGCTGAATGGATAAACTTACACAACCCATCTATATGCTGCCTACAAGAAACTCACTTCAGATCTAAAGACACAAAGAGACTTAAAGTTAAGGGATGGAAAAAAATATCCCATGTAAATAAAAGCAAAAAAACACAAACAAAAAGCCAGATAGTAATACATGTATCAGACAAACTAGATCTTAAAGACTGTAACAAGAGAGAAAGAAAGGTATTATGTAGTGATAAAAGGATCGATCTAGCAAGAGACTTAACAATAGCAAATATCTATGTACCTAACATAGGAACACCTAAATATAAAAGCAAATATTAGCAGACATAAAGGGAAAGGTTGACTATATATATATATATACACACATATATTAAGAAGAGTGAAATTGTCTCAAGCATCTATTCTGACCACAATGATATGAAAGTAAAAATTACAGCAGCAACCAAAAAAAAAAAAAAAAAAAAGGAAAAAACACAAACACTTGGAGGCTAAACAACAAGATATTAAGTAGCCATTGGATCGTTGAAGAAATAATTTTTTAAAAACATGGAAACAAATGAAAAATGATCAATCCTAAATCTTTGGGAGGCAGCAAAAGAGTTCTAAGTGGAAAGTTTACAGAATTACAGGTCTACCTCAGGCAACAAGAAAAATCCCAATTTAACATTATACCCAAAGGAAGAAGAAAAAGAAGAACAAAGCCCAAAGTTAGAAGGAAAGAAATAAAGATCACAGTGGAAATAAAGTCAAGACTAAAACAATCAAACAAACAAACAAACAAAAAAAAAAACAAAATAGAAAAGATCAATGAAGCCAACACCTGGTTCTTTGAGAAGATAACAAAATTGAAAAACTTTTAGCCAAATTCTTCAAGAAAAAAAGAGAGCTGAGTCATATAAAAGCAGAAATGAAAGAGAACCAAGACCACAGAAATATAAGGGACTATAAAAAACTTATGAAAATTTATACCAAAAAAAATTGGACAACCTAGAAACATACAATACTCCAAACTGAATCAGGAAGAAACAGAAAATCTGAACAAACTCATTCCTAGTAATAAAGTTGAACCAGTAATCAAAAAAACTCCCCAAAAAGTCCAGCATCAAATGGCTTCATAGGTGAATTCCACCAAACTTTTAAAGATTAGTTTCTATTCTTTTCTAAATATTCCACCAAATAGAAGATGGAAGAAAGCTTCTAAATATATTCTTCAAGGCCAGCATTACCCTAATACCAAAACCACAGTCACAACAAAAGAAGAATACTATAGGTAAATATACCTGATGAACACAGTTGCAAAAATCTTCAACAAAATATAGAAAACTGAATTCAACAATATATTAAAAGGATCATTCACTACAATCAATTAGGATTTATTCCAGGGATGTAAAAATGGGGCAATATCCACATATCAATCAACATAATATCTTAAAAGAGGAAGGATAAAAGCCATATCATCTCAATGCAGCAGAAAAGACATTTGAAAAATTAAAACATTGATGCATGATAAAAACTCTCAAGGAAGTGGGTTTAGGGGGAATATGCCTCAACATATAAGGGCCATATAGGACAAATCCACAGCTAACATACTAAATGGTAAAAACGTTATTTTTTTCCTCTAAGATCAGAAACAAGGATGTCCACTTTTGCCTTTTTATTCAACAGCTGCAAATCCTATCTGCAGTAATCAGAAAAGAAAAAGAAAAAGAACAATTAGCATCCAAATTGATAAAGTTCAGATGCCTGAGTGGCTCAGTGGTTGAGCATCTGCCTTCAACTCAGGGTGTGATCCCGGAGTTCCAGGATGGAGACCTGCATCGGGCTCCCTGTGAGGAGCCTGCTTCTCCCTCTGCTTGTGTCTCTGCCACTCTCTCTCATGAATAAAGTCTTAAAAAAAACCCAAATGGTAAAAAAGTAAAAATGTCACTGTTTGCAGATTACCTGATACTATTATAGGAAACCCTAAACACTTCACCAAAAATACTATTAGAATTAATACGTGGATTAAGTTGCAGGATACAAACAATATAGAAATCTGTTGCATTCTATGCACTAATGATAAAATAGCAAAAAAGAAATAAAAAATGCTACTCACAATTTTGTCAAAAAGACAAAAATTTTTTCCTAATTTTTTTTTTTTCATTTTAAACAAGAAGTTTATTTAAACAACAAGACGCTTGACTTGAAGGGAAAACTATCTAGGATTCATTTCTTTTAGAGTAATTTATCCCTACTTAAAGACAGATTGCCCTACATGTAACAGCTACGTACAAAAAAGTTATAAAATTGTCCTTGGTTTTACAATGATAAATGAAAAACATTAAAATTCTCCAATCGAACAAGGTATGCAAGGATTTTTATGTTGTTCTTTTTTTTTTGTTAAACAGTGAGAGCAAAATAACTTACTGGAATATAAAGATAAGAGCTGACTGAGCATGCCACTAATGGAGAGAGGGGGTATTTTCACAGAAGCAGTATTTTCCCCCATCCCATCTCCATTTGATGTCGATCAAAACATACCATTGGCCATTTAGTTAAAAAAAAATGCAATATGCTTGTGCACATACACAGTTACTTTATGTACAATAAAGGAATGGGGAAGGGGAAAATGAAAGAATAGAGAAAACTATACTGTAGTAGTCAGGATGTGGTGGAACCAAATTACGGCTTTCTATTTGAGAATGTCTTCTTGGTCTGGAGGAACAGAGTTCTGGAGTAAAGTAGCAGGTTCCCTTTTTAGTAGACACCTCCTGTCTGCTGCTGGAACACATCAATTGTATCTTCATCCTCCATTTCCAACTGTGCAGGTGTGTCTGTTTCATTGATCGGCTGCCCATCAAATCGGAATCTGATCTGCCTCATTGACAAACCCTGTCGTTCACAATAGGCTTTTTTTTTTTTTTAACATTGTTAAAAACATTTATTTTGATACAGTCTATGATAAATAAGTCAGTAGAAGTTCCACTCTTGCCACAGATTCATCTGAGAAGAGCCCTGTGCCATTCAACTGGTGAATGTCTGAACGGTGTCCCATCTCTTATCCCAGCCAGAGCGCACACCTTCCATGTTGTTCCTGTCCATTGATTGCTTCCAAATCCAGGTGACCTTTATCCCCAAAGTAAGCTCAAAACAGTCGGTTCAGGCATTCCAGGGTCTGCACCTCTCTTGAATCCCAGGTAAATCACGAGAGGAATAAAGCCCCAGCGGATGGCAAACTGGCCGCCCTTAAAGAGCTGCTGCAGCCTTTGCTTGGCCTCTTTGCTCAGCTTCACCATGGCGACGGCAAGGGCGGCGCAGCGACAACTCTCTACCCCAGCGGCAGCGTAGGGAACGCCGAACAAGGATTTCTTCAAGGGGGATCCCTGGGTGGCGCAGCGGTTTGGCGCCTGCCTTTGGCCCAGGGCGCGATCCTGGAGACCCGGGACCGAATCCCACGTCAGGCTCCCGGTGCATGGAGCCTGCCGATGTCTCTGCCTCTCTCTCTCTCTCTCTGTGACTATCATAAAGAAATTTAAAAAAAAGATTTCTTCAAGGGTTTTTGGACCAGCCAAATACCATTCACTGAGCTCTCAGCTACTCCCTACTTACCAGCACAGTGGAAGCTGTAAATTGATAAATGAGGGAAGGTTTAAGAGGCATCAGGTGGAAATGAAAATGAACACTGACAAGCAGCTCCTTCTTGCTCAGAAAAGATAATCACATTGAATTCAACATCTATTTTTCCTGAATAGCACATTCCATTTAGAAAAGCCTCTACTCTCAGCACACTTGTTTTCAAAAAAAAAAAAAAAAAAAAATTTAGGAAAAATTTCAACTGAGGGGAAAGAACTGTACTCTGAATATTTTTTTTGTACTCTGAATATTATAAGGCATTAATGAAAGAAATTGAAGGTGGCACAAACCAATGGAAAAATATACTTTGGTCATATATTGGAAGAATACTGTTAAAATGCCCACACTATGCAAGGCAATCTATAGATTCAATATAATCCCTATCAAAATACAATAGTATTTTTTCACAGAACTAGAACAAATAGTCCTAAAATTGTATGCAATCAGAAAAGAGCCTGAATAGCCAATGAAATCCTAAGAAAAACAAAGCTTGAGGTATTATAGTCCCAGATTTCAAATATACTACAAAGCTAGAATAATCAAAGTGGCATGGTTCTGGCATAAAAACAGACACACTAGAACGATGGAAAGGACAGAGAGACCAGAATGAGGCCATACTTCTATGTTCAAAAGGAAGGAAGCATATACACCGGGGAAAGACAGTCTCTTCAACAGATGTTGTCAGGAAAATTGGACAGCTTCATGCAAAAGAATGAAACTGGACCAATGTCTTACATCACACAAAAAGTAACCTCCAAACGGATTAGACCTGAATGTAAGACATGAAACTACACAACTCCTAAAGGAAACATAGGCAGTAACCTTTGCACATTGGCCTTAGCAACATATTCATAGATAGGTCTCTTCAGTCAAGGGGAGCAAAAGCAAAAAATTATTGAGACTATACAAAATGCTTTTGCACAGCAAATACGACCATCACGAAATGAGAACGTAATCTACTGAACGGGAGAAGATATTAGCAAGTGATATTCAATAAATAAATTATAAAAAAAACTTCTATAACTGAACACCAAAAACAACAAAAGACCTCCTAAGTAATTTGATTAACATATAAGCAGAGGACATAGACATTTTTACCAGAAAAAACATCCCGATGGCCAACAGACACATGGAAAGATGCTCAATATCACTAATCAGAGAAATGTAAATCAAAAACACGGTAATAGGGATCTCTGGGTGGTTCAGTGCCTGCCTTTGGCCCAGGGTGTGACCCCGGGGTCCTGGGATCGAGTCCCACATCCGGCTCCCTGCATGGAGCCTGCTCCTCCCTCTGCCTGGGTCTCTGCCTCCCTCCCTCTCTCTCTCATGAATAAAATCTTAAAAAACAAAAAACCAAAAAACACGGTGAGATATCACCTTATATCTGGCAGGATGACTAGTATTAAAAAGACAAGAAATAACAAGTGTTAGTGTGGATGCAGGGGGAATATAAATTATTGCAGCCACTGTGGAAAACAGTATGGAGTTACCTTAAATAAGCAACAATAGCAATAGCGTATGATCCAATTATTCCACTACTAATGTTCACCCAAAGAAAATAAGAACACTAATTTGAAAGATCCCCTATATTTATTGCAGCGTTATTTACAATAGCCCAGATACGGAAGCAGCTCAAGTGTCCACTGATAGAGGACTGTAAAAATATGTGGTACATATATACAATGGAATATAACACAGTCATAAAAAAGATGAGATCTTGCCCATTTATGACAACATGGATGGACCTAGAATGTATCATGCTAAGTGAAATAACAGAATGGCAAACACCATGTGATTTGAACTCATATATACAAACTAAAAAAATATGAATAGATAAAAAGCTGAATCAGACCTATAAGTACAGTGAACTGACAGTTGCCGGAGGGAAGCAGAATGAGGAATTGGCAAAATGCAAAATGGGGGAAGGGGAGTGGGAGATACAGGCTTCCAATTAAGGAGTAAGTCGCAGAAATAAAAGGTACAGAATAGGGAATATAGTCAATGGTACTGTAATAGTGTCATATGGAAACAGCTACACTTATGGTGCCCATAGTAAAATATATAGAGATGTTGAACCCACTATGCTGTACACCTAAAAATAACGTAACATTGTGGGTCTTAAAAATGTTGTCTACTCAAAATTTTAAAGAAAAAGGATATAGTAGATGCACACACATGCTGCAGTATCACTCAGCTATAAAAAAGGAGGAGATCTGAACATAGAGGGTATTAGGCTAAGTGAAAGATCAGAGAAAGAAATACTATAGGATTTCACTTATATGGGAAATCAAATGAGCAAATAAAACAACAGAACAGAAACAAAATCATAAATACAGAGAATAAATTTGTGGTTCTCAGAGGGGAAGGTGGTTGGCGTGGGGGGGGCGGAGGGCAAGATAGGTGAAGGTGAGTAAGAGCTGCAAGATTCCTGTTATAAAATACTAATGCACAGGGATGAAAAGTTCAGCAGAGGGAATATAGTCAATACTATTGTAACAACTTTTTATGGTGACAGAGGGTGACTACATTCATCATGATAAGCATAGGATAATGTACAGAATTGTTGAATCACTATAGTGTAAACCTGAAACTAATATAACTAACACACACTATAACCAATATTGTATGTCAACCTACTTCAATTAAAAACATGTGAATTCCTTGCCTTTTCCCTGTGTCCTAATATAACATTACTATGGAATCTCTGAATTAGAAATAAAGTTTCTCCAATGAATGAACCTCTCCTGATAGCTTTCTCTAAATTCAGAACACTTTAAGTGATGGAAAAGCCGTTTTAACATTAATCAGCTTTTTGGAGCCCAAATTGGTCTCTCTGTAGTCTGCACACCTTGTCTTCCTCTCTGAAGTCATGCAAATGCAGCATGCTTTTTTTTTTTATTTCCTTCTAAAAACGTTAAGAATAATATGTAACTTGCTACGGTAAACATGGCAGAGAACCAAGTGATAACCCCCTTCTTGGTCTCTGAAATTTCATAAAATATCATCACCCTGTTTGGATCTTTTTATATATAGTAATATGAAATGACATTTTCTTGTGTTTTCACATTTTTAGGTCAATGACATCCTATCTCCTAATTAGTGTTCTGTTGCAGTTGTGTAAATGTAGACACATTCCCTTGGTGTTTTAATAATGCTTTGCTGAGAAGATTATTCTAAAATATTTAAAGGAAAACATTCCAGTTTTCCTCTTTTTGTTCAATTTTATTAAATTAATAAAAAATTTAAATGTAGTGCTAGGATTGTGATACATCTACACACCCATTAAAGAAAAGAGGACTGTGGAAGTTTCAAAGCACTTCCACAAAGTCTTTGATACCGTTCTCATTAAGATGTGGCATCTAATTTCCGTTTCTTTGAATGGACATAGAATGCAGTGGAAGTGAACCTCCACAAAGTCTGAGACCAGGTCCTAAAAAAGGCAGCGGTACTTCAACTTAGCTTTCTCTTGGGACATTAGCTGTTGCATTCCTGACCCCAAACACTGAAGTGTCATGTAGGGGGTTCTGAGACATCGTTGCCAATTGAGGTGCTAGTCAGCAACCAAAATTCACCACAGGACATACCATACTCTAGATGGTACCAACTCCGGGCACCATTTGACTGCAACCTTTTGAGAAACATCTGGGTGAAAACAAACTAGCTGAGACCAGTCAATCCTCAGAACTCAGAGAGTATCATAGAAAAGCAATCATTTATTTGTGCTAAATCTGAGACGATTTGACACTGTGGACCTAAAAATATTTTAATGCCACATAGAGAATGAGAAAATATTTGATGCCATAGCCAAACCTAAAGTGTAGGTCTGTCACTCTGGAACTAAGATGTGAGCAGTAGTGCAGGAGGCTACTTTATTAGGAAAGAAGGGAAGAAAGGAAAAAAAGAAAGTTTGTGGTCATGATGAGTTGGTCAGTGAGAACTCAAAAGTGAGTAAATAGTTGTCAGAAGTTGGAGGAAATGAAACCCTTGTTATGCAGTTGTGTGAAGTTTAGCAAAACACCATCAGCCATTGAAATTTGGAAAATAAATATACCTAATGAACCGGATAATCTGCCTAAGGAAGTTTCCAGGCATAGTTCTCAACATTCCACCCGATTTCTCTAGCTGCTTGTAATAATATGAGAGAAGAACTAAGGAAATCAGAATTCTTAAAAAGTAATTAAATATAAGGAATTCAGGACTTGGGTTCAAAAATAAAATGTTTTCTCATTTCCAATTCCTAGATGGTAACCTATTGTCAAATCAGGAAATAGCTTTCAGGCAAAGATCAGATCCGGGACACTGCCAGGAAAACGTGGTCTAAAAATGACTTTAAAGCAGTATGTAAGACGTCAGAAGGGTTTACGGTTGTGCCTCATATACCTTTCCAAGCAGATAGAAAGCTATCTAGGAATCTTAAGAGCATACTTCACATTATCTCTCAATCAAAAATTAGGGCTTCTGGTGCACTAGGTGGCTCAGTTATGCATCTACCTTGGGCTCAGGGTCCTGGGGTTGAGCCCTGCATCGGGCTTCCCTGCTCAGCTGAGAGCCTGTTTCTCCCTCTGCCTCTGCCTGCTGCTCCCCCTGTTTGTGAGGTCTTTAAGATAAATAAATTAAATCTTTTTTTTTTAAAAAAGAGGGCTTCTAATAATGATTTAGGGCAAACTTTAGTGGGAGCTGGAGGTAAAGACTTCACCTCAAACTCTTTATGGGAGTGACTTTTCTGTAACAGAGTGAAACCCAAAAAAGATTTCTTGAAAAAAAATCCATAAAAATTTTAAGATAATCATACTAGCAGAAACACTACCAGATTGGACTAAAAGGAATAGCAATGGTGTGAAAAGTATCCTTGATATACCCAAACTTCTACAGGAAGAAAGTAAGCAGAGAAGAGTATTCAGCTATAGATGTGGGTTACATTTTAGGCAAAGGAAATAAAATTCAAAGAAGAATAAGAAGCATGGACAATTGTCAGCAGAAGTGTGCCCTAGTCAAAGAAATGGTAACATATGCTTGTCTGGATTTCAGATTTATAACAGATTAGTTACCTTCTATATCTCCTATTTTTATTTTCCTTTCTTTCCTTCCCCCCCCCTCCTATAAGAATATCTAACTTATGTTTCTCCAATCACTGTATTTTGGATGGGAGGTAGATCCTTCACTTCTTTAAGTCCCATGTATTCAGATTCAGATCAGAGCACTCAAGATGCTATTCCTGGAAAACATACCCAAAATCAATTGGATTTCATTTAGATGATAGTATCCCAGATATTCAACCTGAGACTGAAGGTCTACTAGGTAAGATTTTATGAGGTTCTGCAGAAGTGAGCAAGTTTGTGTTGCACGTGAAAAGAAAGTAAATAATTTGGGCTCAAAGAATGAACCTAAAATCCTTCTATCAAGAGGTGTAACCTAATTCCCGTCCTTAAATAGTTGTAGCCTTGATGACTCACCTTTAGCAAATAGAATCTGGCAGGGTGAGCTGGATGATTTCCAAGGATAAGTCACTTCTTAGTTCCAACTCTCAGCTTTTGGAATCCAGCTGCCAGGCTGTGAGGTGATCCAAAGCCAATAGAAGTCAGTTGTAGGTGTTTAAGCTGACCGCCACACCTAAGATCTCAGCTAACAATCAGTATCAACCACTACACGTGTGAGAAGCTTTCAAGGTGACTCATGGTTACTACGTGACAGCAGCATAGGACCAAAGAGCTAATCTCAGTCAACTTCCAGAACTGAACGAGATAAAAGTAATAAAATTATTGTTGTTTTATACCATTAAGTGTAGTGTAACTTTCTTGTGGCTTTAAGTAACTGGACAGGAGGACACACACACACACACACACACACACACACTTATCTATAACAGTCTCCAATATGTATTAAAAATAAAAACAGCAGGAGTGCATAGTATGTAACTATTGTCGTCTTTTATTTTCTAAGTATGTTGTTTGGGATTTTTGTTTCAGATTTGGTGACTAGGATATAAAGCTGAAGAACAAAAAGGGGATTTAGTTATTTCACATTCAGAATAGAGCTGAAAACAACTGGGGTGTCATACTCTTCTAGGGCTTACGTAGGAACAGCTGAATGGCTCTGCTAAGCTAGCCACCTCTTCCTTATATGTCAGTGATTGGGAGGATTTGGGCAGGTATCCAAAAGTTATCTGAGTCCTAGATCATAAAGTTAGAAATGGAATATTGGACCTTTTTCCTCCCTGCTTAGAGGAGAATTGAGAGGGTCTCTTCTCAAATCTCTTTCCCAATCCAAGTAAGAAGGGCTCAAAGATATTTACTTGTAAATGGTGAGTGGCTAGCAAGAAGGGACAACTGGCATTTTTCCTCAAACTGGGCAATCTGCTTTTGCAATGGAGTTTATGACCTTTCTTCTTTACCTAGTTCAACAAGAATGTAATCATTTTAGAGAGGAGAAGACAGAGGAAAAGAGAGGACAGTATATCAATCTTTATTTTGGCAAGGATGTGTAAATATCCTATGGGTTATATGGACACGAAGGAGGTTTAACCATCTTGTTGGATCCCTATCACTGAAGGCAGGAACTCCAGTACTAAACAAATGAGATATAATACGATATAGTGTAAGATGGGTAGTAAAGGAAATCTGTAAAAATTCATATTGAGGCAATATCCACATTGTGAAAGTGGTGAAATATTGCCAGTTCTACTTGTAGAACATGCAACCTGTGTCCCCCAACATGTGCACGCACCCCCCCCCCAAAAAAAACACCATTGGCAAATGCATTTCCCATACAGAGGACTTAGCCACTGAAACCAGAGAAACAGTAAGAGCCCCAAATATTTATTATTGGTCCTCAACAGAAAAAGGTTGTGAGATTTGGTCAAAAAATTGATATAACTCTGCCAACAGTAACAAAAAGAAAACTTGAATGGCTGTATTAATATCAGACAAAGTATGTTTCCAAACAAAGAATACTGCCAAGGACAAGAAGGATCATTTAATAATGATAAGAGGGTTAATTTATCAAGAGTGCATAAAAATCCTAATAGGTTATGTGTATAACAGAGTTCCAAAATACATGAAAACCTGATAGAACTATAAAGAAAAATAGGCAAATCTGCAATTACAGTTGGAGATATAGGAATCTTTCTCTGAACATTTGATAGAATATATAGACAGGAAATATGTAAAGATATTGAAAATATGTGCAGCACTATCAATCAACCTGATCTAATTGACATTTATAGGACACTCCACCCAGTAGCAGAACACACTTTTTTTTTTTTTTTTCCAAACGCAATTCCCCTTTTTTTAAATAGATATGCCATGTTCTGGGCCATAAAACAAATGCTTTAAAATAGCTTTAAAGAAAAGGTAAAGGTTTAAAAAAAATACATTAAAATAGTCCACAGTGTACTTTCTGGTCACAATAGAATTATAAATCAGTGAGAGACATCTAAAAAACTCTGTTTGGGAACTAAACACCACACTTCTAAGTAAGCCCTCAAAATAGAGAAGAAGCAATGAAAGGAAAATCAGAAACTATTTTATTTTTTTTAATAAATTAATTTTTATTGGTGTTCAATTTACCAACATACAGAAAAACACCCAGTGCTCATCCCGTCAAGTGCCCCCCTCAGTGCCCGTCACCCATTCACCCCCACCCCCCGCCCTCCTCCCCTTCCACCACCCCTAGTTCGTTTCCCAGAGTTAGGAGTCTTTATGTTCTGTCTCCCTTCCTGATATTTCCCACACATTTCTTCTCCCTTCCCTTATCTTCCCTTTCACTATTATTTATATTTCCCAAATGAATGAGAACATACACTGTTTGTCCTTCTCCGATTGACTTATTTCACTCAGCATAATACCCTCCAGTTCCATCCACGTTGAAGCAAATGGTGGGTATTTGTCGTTTCTAATGGCTGAGTAATATTCCATTGTATACATAAACCACATCTTCTTTATCCATTCATCTTTTGATGGACACTGAGGCTCCTTCCACAGTTTGGCTATTGTGGACATTGCTGCTAGAAACATCGGGGTGCAGGTGTCCCGACGTTTCATTGCATCTGAGTCTTTGGGGTAAATCCCCAACAGTGCAATTGCTGGGTCGTAGGGCAGGTCTATTTTTAACTCTTTGAGGAACCTCCACACAGTTTTCCAGAGTGGCTGCACCAGTTCACATTCCCACCAACAGTGTAAGAGGGTTCCCTTTTCTCCGCATCCTCTCCAACATTTGTTGTCAGAAAGTATTTTAAACTAAAAGTGAAAATATGACATACAAAAATGTATAGGTTGTATATAAAACAGTAGAGGAAATTTTTATAGCATTATATGCCTACATTAGAAAAGAAAGTTGTTAACTCAAAAACCTAAGCTTATACCGAAAAAAACTAGAAAAATTAATATGACCCTAAGTAAATATAATAAAGGGAATTTTTACATGACAAATCAGGAAAATAGAAAACAAAAACAAAACAATAATATCACAAGCTAATTTTCTGAGAGAACCTAAAAATTAATAAGCCCCCTACCCAGACTAACAGGAAATAAAAAGGAATTAATAAGAAAGGAAATCAGATAGTGATAGTGAATCTTTATACATTCTACAGAAATTTAAAAAATAAATATCAGAGACAACTTTATGCTCATAAATTTGGTAACTCAGATGAATAGACATGTATTTTGAAGGTCACATATCACCAAAGCTCACTTAGAATGAAATAGGAAATCTGAATAGCTCTATACCTATTAAAATTAAATTTTTGGTAAAAATATTTCTGCAAATAGTATTCCACACCTAGATGACTTCATTAGTGAATAATACTGAACACTTAATAAAGAAATAATACCAATTCTATATAAACACTTTAGAAAACTGAAGAGGAAGAAATTCTTCTTAGCTATGAGTCTAGCATTATCTTGACTTAAAAAACAAAAAAAAATAACATATAAGTACAGAACAATATACTTTATGAGCACAGATGAATAAATTTTTAAAAAATTATTTTAGGGCCCCTGGTGGCTCAGTCAGTTAAGTGACTGCCTTTGGCTCAGGTCATAATCCCAAGGTCCTGGGATCCAGTCCCACATCAGGCTCCCTGCTCAGTGGGGGAGTGTGCTCATCACTCCTGTTTGTGCTCTCTATCTCTCTCAAATAAAATATTTTAAGAATAAATAAGGGACGCCTGAGTGGCTCAGCACGTCAACCTGGAGTCCCGGGATCAAGTCCCACATCAGGCTTCCTGCATAGAGCCTGCTTCTTCCTCTGCCTAGGTCTCTGCCAATATCTCTCTGTGTCTCTCATGAATAAATAAAATCTTAAAAAAAAATTTTAAGGTAATAAAAAGTATTTTGAGAGAGAGCACTAGAGCACTATCATGAGTGGCAGGAGGGGCAAAGGGAGAGGGAGAGAATTGCAAGAAGATTCCTTGCTGAGCACAGAGCCTGATGTGGCTCTCTATCCCACCACCCTGAGATCACGACCTGAGTAGAAATCAAGAGTCAGACACTTAACCTACTGAGTCATCCAGGCACTCCCAATGAATGTATTCTCAACAAAATTTTAGCAAATCAAATCCAACAGTATATAAATATGATAATACATCATGACCAAATGGGGTTTATTCCATGAATGCAAGGTTCGTTTAATATTTGAAAAAAAATCAGTGTAATTCATATTAATAGACTAAAAAGGAAAAATATAGTCATCTAAATGTTGCAGAAAAGCATTTCAGAAAACGCAGCATACACTCATGAAAAAAAGTCATAAAAGTAAGAACAGTAAGGAACTCCCTCAATCTGACAAACGTTATTTATGAAAACTCCATAGTAACATCATTGTGTTGAAACATAAATGTTTTTCCCCTAAGGTCAGGACCAAGGCAGGATACCCACTCTCAACACTTCTTTTTCAATACTGTGATGGAGGGTTTATTCAATGTAATAAGGCAAGAAAAAAAAATCCCGATTGAAAAGGAATAAAGCCATCTTTATTCTTGGATTACATAATAGTCTACAAAGAAAATCTCCATAATGTACCAAAAATGCTAATAGAATAAGGTTAAAAACACAAAATTAGGCCACTATAGATAAATCTATCATTTTTCTGTATAGTAGTGACAAGTAATTATAAATTGACATTATAAAAAAAACTAATAGTAGCATTAAGAATAGGAAATAATTAGGTATAAATTCGACAAAAGATGTGAAAAATTTCTACACTAAGGAGTACAAAATGTTTGAGTTTAAAGATGTTTTAAATTAGTAAGGAGATATAACTTCATTGTTGAGAAGACTCAATACTGTTAACATGGCAGTTTTACCCAAACTAATCTGCAGATTCAATACAAATACAGTGAAAATACAACAGTCTTTTTTGTAGAAATCAGAAAAATGATAAAGCGTGAATATAAACACAAAAGACTCAAAATAAAAAAAAACTTTGAAGAATGAAGTAAGATAATTTATACTAAGTTCAAGATTTATAAGCTATAGTAACTAACTATGGAACTGTGTAGGATGCCCAAAATAGACACATATATACAGTCAATTGATTTTTTTTTTTTAACAAAAACATCATGGTAATTTAATTGGGGAAATTACTATTTTCAACAAACTGGAACAATTTGGTAAGAATAGCAAATACTTACATAAATAAAACCTTGACCTTTACTTACATTACATGATATACCATAATTGTGATTACTTTGAAATGGATCATATGCCTAAATTCAAGAGTTAAGTTTATAAAATTTCTAGTAGAAAACATTGGGTGTTATCTTAGAAACTTTGTATTTGGCAAGGGTTTCTTAAATAAGACCTTTAAAGTATGAACAATTAAAGAATAAAATCAAGAAATTGCTCTTCAGAAGGAGAAGGCTTACATTCTTCTAATGCTACTGTTGTGGGGAACTAACTGGCTGGGAAATGGCAGTGTAGGAGGACTGTGTGCCCATATTGTCCCACTGATACGAGTGTTATCTAGTTACATCAGCAAAAATAACCTGGAAAGTGGCCCAAAGGGACTCCAGGGTGGCTCAGCAGTTGAGCATCTGTCTTTGGCTCAGGGCATGATCCCGAAGCCCCAGGATTGAGTCCCACATGGGGCTTCCTGTGAGGAGCCTGCTTCTCTGTCTTTCTATGTCTCTGTCTATCTCTCTCTGTCTCTCATGAATAAATAAATAAAATCTTAAAAAAAAAAAAGTGGCCCAAAGACTGGCAGAAGAAACTCTACATTGAAGGAGATAGAAGAGTGAAGACTCTATTCGAGAGCAAAACAGACCTTGGCCATCTGTAGCCGGGCAGGATCTAGTGGTGCTATGGAGAAGGGCAAAAAGCAGATTATCACCTCGGGAGCCTACAAAGGGAAGATGAATCCCCATAATGTGTGGCTTTGAAAGCAAAAGGGGCTGAATCTCATGAGTTCTTGCAATCAGTGGAACTTAAAGCTTGGAATTTTGAAAATTGGCAGCCTCAGCTCTGGGCAAAGCCAGAAGACATTAGGAATCAGACTCCTCACTCTCTTGAGGAGACAGCATGACAAACAGCCAGCAGAGATACAGCATGGAAGTATCAGTTGGAAAACACCAGAAGCAGACAGGAGAAAGTGATTTACTCATCTCAGAGCATGGCCCAGAGAGGTAGAGATCACAGTGAGACCCCTCCAGAAATAAAGGAGCACCATTTCTCTCACCTATGTCTCAGCATAAACACACAGCACCTGCAGGAACCAGTATTGTACCAACACTGGTGATCTGATTTGATTATAACAAGTTCTGAATCCCTATGCTTTGGTAGATCCACACCTTCCCAGTCATGTTTGCCTCAGTTCCAGTGCTGTGGCCTTCCATCCCCAGAAGACCAACACAAACCTTACCAATGCTGCATCTGTACCCACAACTTTTGTGGGGCCCTGGTTCCAGTGGCAGTGGTGGCAGGTAATGTTTTGCAAATAGACCAGCATACACCTTGTTAAAAAGTGCCTCACATAGTAAGGGATCAATACTGCCCACAACAGGCAAAGAGAACCTCTGCAAACAACTGGGCTGAAAACAGCAGCAGCCAGGACTTGACAGCAGGGCACATGCAACACACAGATAGTCCCTGAAGAGCTAGCTTCTAGGAAACAGGAGACACTGCACTGCAGGGCACTATAGAACCTCTTCTTCATAAAGCTATTACACTTTTGAGAGCAGGAGACATGGCTAGCTTTCCTAACACAGAGAAAAAGAGACAAAATGAGGAGACAGGAATACATGCAGCAAGAGACCGAGTGAAATTAATGTAAGTAATAATGTCAGATGGAGATTTTAAAGTAATGATCATAAAGATACCCGCTAGACTTGAGACAAGAGTGGAAGACACTAATGAGACCCTTAAAGAGATTTTTTTTTAAAAGAGCCAATCAGATGAAGAATACAATAAATGAAATTAAAAATACACTTGATAAACAGCAGACTAGAAGAAGCAGGAAAATGAATTAATGGCCTGAAAAATGGAATAATAGAAAGTAATCAAGCTGACCAAATGAGAGAAAAAAGAATTATGCAAAATGAGAATAGACTTAGGGAACTCAGTGACTCCAACAAGTGTAATAACATTTACATTGCATGGATCTCAGAAGAAGAGAGAGAGGAGCTGAAAAATTTGAAGAAATAGCTGAATACTTCTATAACCTAGGAAAAAAAGAGAAAAAAAAATTGAAAGCAAGGGAAAAGAAGACAGTTACATACAAGGGAAAGCCCATAAGGCTACGAACATACTATTCAGCAGAAACTTTGCAGGGTATTGCAAGACATATTCAAAATGCTGAAAGGGAGAAGTTTGCAACCAAGAATATCCAGCAGGGCTATAATTCAGAAAACGAGTGATAAAGAGGGTCTCAGACAAACAAAAACTAAAGGAGTTTATGACCACTAATCCAGCCATATAAGAAATATTAAAGGGGACTTTGAGTGCAAAGGAATGACCAAAAGTGAGAGTATAAAAATCTATAAGCACAAAAACCGTAAAAATAAGTTTATCTGGAAAAATCAGTCAAGGGATTCACAAGATAAAAGGATGTAAAATAGGACACCATATGCCTAAACTATGGGGTGGGGGTAAGAGCAAAGAACTTAGGGAATAAAGAGAAAAGAATCCAAGTGTATCACTAAAGAAAGCAAACAAACTATGAAAGAGAGCAAGAGAAGGACCAGAGAAAAAATACAGAAACAACTACAAGTAAAAAAAAAATGGCAATGAATACATGGATAATACATATCTATTAATACTTCGAATGTGAACAGACTAAACCCTCCAATCAAAAGACATAAGGTGACAGTAGACTCAAAAACCCAAGAGCCATCTGTATGCTGCCTATGAGAGATTTGTTTCAGACCTAAAGACACCTACAGAATATAAATTAGGGGATGAAGAAATATTTATCATACAAATGGATGTTAAAACAAAGCTAAGGTAGCAGTACTTATATCAGACAAAATAGACTTTAAAACAAAGACTGTAGGGATGCCTGGGTGGCTCAGTAGTTGAGCATTTGCCTTTGGCTCAGAGGTCGTGGTCCCGGAGTCCCAGGATTGAGTCCCACATCGGTCTCCCTGTAGGGAGCCTGCTTCTTCCTCTGCCTTTGTTGCTGCCTCTCTCTCTCTCTCTCTCATGAATATGTAAATAAAATATTTAAAACAAAGACTGTAATAAGAGACAAAGGAGAAAACTATATAATAATGAAAGAACAACCCAACAAGAAGATAAAAATTGTAAAAATTTATGCACCCAACATGGGATCACCCAAATAAATAAAGCAGTTAATAGTAAACACAAAGGAACTAATCCATAGTAATAAAATAATAGGGGACTTTAATGCCCCACTTAAATCAATGGACAGATCTTTCAAACAGAAAAATCAATGAGAAACAGTGGCTTGGAATGATATACTGGACCAGATGGACTCAACAGATATTCAGAACATTACACCTTAAAACAGCACAATACACTTTCAAGTGCACATGAAATATTCTCCAGAATAGGCCACACATTGGGCCACAAAACCAGTCTCAACAATTCAAAACCACTGAAGTCATACCTGTATCTTTTCTGACCACAATGCTATGAAACTAGAAATCAATTACAAGTAAATATCTATAAAGAGCAAGAGTCCATGGAAATTAAATAACATGCTACTAAACAATGAATGGATCAACCAAAAAATCAAAAAAGAATCCCGAAATTACAGAGAGACAAATGAAAATGAAAACTACGCAAACTCTAGGATATAGCAAAGGGTGCTCAAAGAGGGCAATTTACAGTAATAGAAGCCACAAGATGCAAGAAATATTTCAAAAAAAAAAAAAAAAAACCTAAAGGAGCTAGAACAAATGGACAAATGAAACTCAAAACCAGCAGATCAAAGGGAACAATAAAGATTAGAGCAGAGGGATCCCTGGGTGGCGCAGCGGTTTGGCGCCTGCCTTTGGCCCAGGGCGCGATCCTGGAGACCCGGGATTGAATCCCACGTGGGGGCTCCCGGTGCATGGAGCCTGCTTCTCCCTCTGCGTGTGTCTCTGCCTTTCTCTCTCTCTCTCTCTCTCTCTCTCTGTTACTATCATAAAAAAAAAAATTAAAAAAAAAAGATTAGAGCAGAAATAAATGACATAAAAACAAAATAATAGGACAGGATCAATGAAACCAGGAACTGTTCCTTTGAAAAGATCCACAAAATTGATAAACCACTAACCAGACTCACGAAAGAAGAAAAAAAGAAAAAGAAAAAAAGGAAGGCTCAAAATCACAAAAGAAATAACTGTAAGAGAACATTATGAAAAATTATATGCCAACAAACTGGACAATAAAGAAGAAATTCCTAGAAATATGTAACTTACCAAAACTGAAGCAGGAAGAAATAGAAAATTTGAACAGATGGATTATCAGCCATGAAACTGAATCAGTAGTTAAAAAACATCCAGTTGGGCAGCCCGGGTGGCTCAATGGTTTAGTGCCACCTTCAGCCCAAGGCATGATCCTGGAGTTCCGGGATCGAGTCCCACTTCAGGCTTCCTGCATGGAGCCTGCTTCTCCCTCTGTCTGTGTCTCTGCCTCTCTCTCTGTGTGTCTCTCTCATGAATAAATAAATGAAATCTTTAAAAAATAAAATAAAAATAAACACCCAGTAAACACAAGTCCAGGACCAGACAGCTCACAGTCACATTCTACCAAACACTTAAGAGTTAACACTTATTCTCAAACGATTCCAAAAGTTAGAAGAGGAAGGAAAATTTCCAAATTTATTCTATGAGGCCAGTATTACCCTGATACCAAGGCCAGATAAAAGACATCACAAAAAAGAACTACAGGCCAATATCTCTGATGAACATACATGTAAAAATGCTCAAGGAAAACAAACCAAATTTAATACATTTAAAAAAATAATTCACCACCATCAAGTGGGATTTATCCTGGGATGCAAGGGTGGTCAAAAATTTTAATCAACATCCTATATCACATCAATAAGAGAAAGGGCAAAAGCCATGTGACCATTTCAGTAGATGCAGAAAATATCATTTGTCAGAATACAAAATCTATTCATGTTAGAAGCCCTCAGGAAAGTGGGATTAGAGGGAACACACCTCAACATAATAAAGGCCTTATATGGAAAAACCCACAGAAAATGACATACTCAATGAGGAAAAACTGAGAGCTTTTCCCTTAAGATCAAGAATGAGACAAGGACGTCCAGTCTCACTTTCATTCAACAGAGTACTAGAAGTCCTCACCACAGCAATAAGACAATAAAATGAAATAAAAGGCATCAGAATTGGTAAGGAAGAAATAAAACTTTTACCATTTGCAGATGACATGATACTATACATCAGAAACCCTAAAGACTCCACCAGAAAGCTACCAGAACTGATAAATGAATTCTGTAAAGTCTCAGGATATAAAAATCAATGTATAGAAATCTGAGGAAGGGAGAGGGAGAGAAAAAGAAACCAAGAAATAGACTTTTTAACTACAGAGAACAAACTGATGGTTACCAGAGGGAAACCAAGGTGGGCTAAATAGGTGATGGGGATTAAGAGTACACTTATGATAAGCACTAAATAATATAGAGAATTGCTGAATCACTATATTGTACACCTAAAACTAATATAACACAGGATGTTAATTATACTAGAATTAAACTTAAATATTAAAAATAAAGCTAGGGTTGTGAAAGTGAAACAGCAGGCAACCAACTAGGATAAAATACTTGCAAATTCTATCTCTGACAAAGGGCTTGTATGCGGAATTTGCAATTCTTAAAGATTCTTTTAAGACAAGACCATGCATAACCCAACTAAAAATGGGCAGGACATTTGAAGTCATTTCATTAAAGGATATATATATGGCAAATAAGCACATAAAAATACATTTAGCTCCAATTGATTTAGGGAATGCATATTAAGTCATGCTAAGAAATCCCCTGATACTCCTTAGAATGACTAGAATTTTAAGAGAACTGATCATAGTAAGTTCTGGCATCAGTGTGAAGCAACTAGAACTGTTATATATTATATATTGGAATATAAAATGACAGTACTTTGGAAAACAGATTAGTAGCTAAAAATTATTAAACATATACCTACCATACAACCCAGCCATTTTACTATTTTACCTATGATAAATATGAGCTACATTCTACACAAAAAGTTGATCGTAATTGTTCATAGCACCTTCATAATAGTCAATATTGGAAACAAAATGTCTGACATGAATGATTAAATTGTGGAATACTGCGGAATACTACTCAAATAAAAAGGAAAGAACGGCTGAATCTTAAAGTAACTACATTAGGTCAAATAAGCCAAACAAAGTACATACTCCACAAATTCCTTTTATATAAAATTCTAGAAGATGCAAACTAATACATGGTGAGAAGAAGCACATCAGTGCTGGCCTGTGGATGTGGGTAAAGGGAGGGAAGAATTGATTTTAATGAGTACGAAGGAAATTTTGGGGGTGAGGAATGTGTGATCTACATTATGTGATGGTTTCATTATTGTTAACATATCTTAAAGCTTATCAGTTATGCATTTGGGATGTACAGATCATTGTACTTTATTGAAGTATTTAAAAAGAAATTACCAAGACTTGCTTATCAAAGGACAACATTAAGAGTTAAAGGAAAACTATAGACTGGGTGAATATATTTGCCATGTATATACTTTACCATGGACTCATAAGCAGAATATGTAATGTATTCATAAAAAAATAGAGGCAACACTTTTTTTAATGGACAAATATTTAAATAGGCATTCAGCAAAAGAAGATACACAAATTTTCAATGAACGTTTAAAAAGATGCTTAGCACTGTTAGTCATTAGGGAAATACAAATTAAAACTATACATGACCCATCAATACAGGTAAAATTGAAGGAATTGACATCACCAAGTCTTCTCAAGAATGTAGGATGATTGGAACTCTTACATAGTGCCTGTTTGATGTTTATTATCATAATCACTTTGGTAAAATAGCAGTATATGCTAAAGTTAAACATAAATATACCAGAGGGAAACCAAGGTGGGCTAAATAGGTGATGGGGATTAAGAGTACACTTGATCAATCTGGAATATTAAGCAATACAAATGAGTGCTAATGTCAAACAAGAGACATGTAAAATAACGTTCATAATTTTATTAGTTATAGCCCTAGTTAGGAAATAACTAAATGCCAATTAGTTTCAGGAAAGACACGGGCCATTACATAAGAAAAATGAATGAATTCTCTAACATAAGGTATGAACTTGGGGTGGTTATGATTGATAGTTGTTACAACTGATATCTACAGTGACCTATCAGTGTAGCTGTTGATAAGGAGGGAGGCTACTGGCGGGGGGGAGGGCAGAGGTATAAGGGAAATCTCTGTACCTTCCTTTCAATTTTGTTGTGAGCCTAAAAATACTCTTAAAAAAGGTTTAAAAAAAAAAATGAACTACTGTTTACACAACAGCATGGATAAATCCATGGGCATAATGTTGAATGAAGGAACAGGGCTACAAAAAGCTGATTAGGAGGCTACCAAAGGAACCTTCTGAAGTCCTGGAAATAATCTAGTTACTTGACTGTTATGTAAACTATCATGAAATTGTACACGTTTTTTGCCCTTTAAGTTGTATTAAAAAATCTGATTAAGTGTAAATCCTTACAAATGTAAACCAAAAACAATTTAGATACATATTTATGTAAAAAGCATCCACAGACTCGTAGAGAGTAAATAGAAAGATGGACACACGCAGGCACGCTAATGGAATATTTCTGAAAAGATACACAAGCAACTAATCACAGTAAGGAATGGGAGCAATACTTGCTTTTCCTATTATATTATTTTGTATCTTTTGGAATTTGTACCCTCTACATGTATTTCCTATTCTAAACAATAAAGGTAGTGGAAGAAAACATTGAGAAAATATTTTGCTTCTGCTCTGGAGTCTGTTTAACTCGTATTAATTTGTTGGTTCTACAACCTAGGGAAACAATGTTTAGTAATATTTTTAAATGACCTAAATATATATGCAGAAAATTGTACAGAATTTGGTTTAGAATTAGAATCCTAAATTCTGGCTTTTAATCCTCAATATTCATGGATTTAAGAACATAATCAAGATTTTCGAATAGAGCTGTTTCTCAATGAATTAATTACACCGTTGAGTTCCTTTTTTCTCATCCTAAAATGTCAAGAACATTGCGGGGAAATAGGGAGACTGTAGGTTCTATTGTTCTATTGTTCTGAGACAGCTTTCCGGTACAAACTGGAATAACTTTTGCTTTTCTGTCAATTCTTTGAGCTTTCTTCACATCTTGGCGGAAGTATAATTTGGGACGTCATTTGGCCAAAAACTGAAGTAGCAGAATAGTATCCCAAAGTTTAAGAGAGCCTAAACATCTTTGTAAAAGTTTGTAGAACTGAAATCATTGATGGATGTTAAGAAATTGCAGTACGTTGACCTTAGATTTATTCTCCAGAGAAGTTTTGATCAAACTGCAGAAGAGCACGTGAGTTTCTTCGCATTGGCTCCAATTTAGAGACTCCTGTCGATATGGCCTTTCCAGGGATGTTAGGCGCCAATGTTGAAACTGTACTTTAAAGAGCACCAAAGTTAAAATTCACAAGCTAAGGAACAACTTGTTTTCACAGCAATGAGAGCTGGCATGGCAAACACTTCTCAGTGGTGACTTACATACTTATTCAGTGATTTAGACTGCTTCTCTGGCACGGGTCAAATGGCATATTAACATGGGATATAATCCTTTCTCACTCTGTAGGCAATGGCTCAGTGTGATATTGGCACCATATTAAGCTTCATTAACCCTACAACACGTTGCCTTCTTACTCTTGGCACTCTCCTGCAGGCTGCAGGCAGTAACCCATGAGTAATCTGATTACCTACAACCGACTGTAGCCGCATGGAATGGAGGCTGACTACAGAGTGGAACACAATTACAGTCTTTTGAGATTCAATTAGAAAGCTGTTGGTAGAGCTTCGTTTCTGTAACTGGCTCCAATAACCCCTTGTGAACTGCACATTTCTTTAAGGGCTCATAGTAAATAATGAACTTAAAAAGCTTCACCTGTTCTTCATATGCCTTTTAGAATTTGTCCTGAGGTGCATAACAGACCAGGTTTTCAGTGAGAAACAATAAGTCTTTCCATAGACTCTGCGTGGATTATAATTTTTTTTAACCTTCTCCAAAGGGGAAATGTTAGTCATCTCTTCCACAGAAGTACCTGGATTTTAGTCTTCCTTGTGAATGGACGCTTAAAAAAAAGATGCTACTTAGCATGGAGCTGAACATTATCAAAGGCTAATTGTCCTTTAAATAAAACTTGAGGTTAAGAAAAATTGAGGTTTGCCTTTGAAAAACCAAAATTAAGACAAAGATGTTCTAGACTGGATTATGTCATTCTGTGACATCTCAAACATCAATTACACCAGATATACATATCCATAAGATGTCATTCTTTGCTCACTGGTGATCTGAATTTCTAATTGCACATTTAAAATGAAATGGTTTTAAAAAGCATACTTGGAAGAAACACATTAATTAGAAGGTATTTCGCGTATACTAGAATGTATGTGGTAAAGGAGTGTTTGTCTACTGAAATAATTTTGCCCATGAACTTGCCTCATCTTGCTTATTACGGGATTTGCTTTTTCTAGTCTGAGAATTCTAGAATTAGTATTAATTTTAGAGACTTGAGCTTGAATCCTGGCTTTGCTATAATCTAGGAGATCCTTAATTTTCCAAACCTCAGTTTTCTCTATTTTAAAAAAGGGAATAAAAAATACCTTATGATAGTGTTGTTGCAATGCTCAATATCACACGATGAAGGGAATGGCACAGGGCATGGTGTACAGTAAACACTTAACATGTGCTTTACTTTCTAACTAAATTTCTAGATCTCATGGAATGGTCACTGGCTTATTGTGAGTTCCTATCTGTTTTTACCACTATGTATAACAATTATCTGGTTTAATGACATAAACATCTATTTTTATGCCATGAAACCAGAGAATCATCACTAATTATTGAAATGCATTACTTATAGGCATTTATTTGAATCCCTGAGTTTCAGTGGTATCTGAGTTTCCTTTTATTCTCATTGTCCTTTTTTCTTTTTTCAAAGAAAATGTGAATATGCAACCAATTCATTACACTCAACCAAGTTTCAAAAAATTCAAGCTAACACTCCAGACTAATGCCAGTTCCTTGTCCTCTGTGAGGTGAATGCATGGAGTCTGAACATGAAAGCATTTTCAAATCTGAAAGCTGGATGGTTATAAATGCTCAGAGTATACGAAAATCTCTCCACTTGACTCTGCAAGTAAACAGCTAGTAAACTGCTGAATGCTAAACACTTCCTTCATCATGGTGGAAAGATAGGACTGAGGAAATCACTTTCCTCCCATGACTCTGTAGATTACCATGTGTCCAATGAATACACACTGCAACTGAGGAAGCAGTACGTATTTGATGACCACTGGTGTGGGAAGCCATGTCACCCATTAGCATCTATGAGTCAGACAGCTTAGTTAAGTCTAGTCATCACTTACAATAATTTAATCAGACTAGCACTTATCTATTTTTTGGCCTAACATGACATACCTCACTTTAGCATTATCCATTATGAGTCACACCATGTCAAAGGAGCTGGTCAAGCTTAGCATTTGTTATTAATCACCAAGATTTTAGGAATAATTTTTCAAAGTTTCACTAACACATGTTGCTAGATTTCTATTACAATTAACTATAGTTGGCTCATTAATACAGGAGAGCCAAATGGAACTCAGATTCCAAAGTGTCTTGTCTCAATCTAAACTACTTTTCAAAGAATAATCCTAAGGGTAGCACTGGCTACATCACCACGTATGGATAGGTCTGGAAGAATGGAAAGCTGGTGTATGTTGGTTTATTTATTTTTTACTCTTATTTTTCATTTAGCCCTTAGGCATGTCTATATCACCAGTAGGAAATATGGATCCATAATAGTTCAGATGAAAGAAATGGAAGGTCTTATGGGGTTGGTTTTAACTTTTCAAGCATAAGATAAAATAAGCTCTTTTTAAAAAGTACAGAAACTCAATTTGTAGATTGTTTGGTCAATACTGTTCATAACTTTCAGGAAAGCACTGCAAGTCTTTTTTTTCTTCTTCTTCCTTTTTGGATCTAAGCCTGGAGGAAAATAATCAACAAAACAAAGCTTGGCAACAAATTATTATTCTCACTTGTTCTCACATGCCCCCCCCCCGCTTTTAAAAAAAATCTATTCCCTCCTCCATAACTAAAATTCTATTTCCCCTGCCTAGACTAACAGATTTCATACTTTCCTGCCTCCAGTATTTGTACTTCCTACCCAGCCTCATTTCTCCTGTCCACGTATTTTTCTTTCCATATTGATCTTCTTTGAAAATGCCACCAGCAGCCTACAGTTGTCTGTTCTTGTTCTTAGGCCAATCTCAGCTGATTCTTATGCTTCCTTCACCCCATACACTGACTCTAAAAATATTAGCGAATCAGATTTTACAGAAGCTTTTCATGGAGAAAGAGAGAGTATAAAGTTACAGAGTACACACATAGTCAAATGGCCCCCAAATGCCCTCTAAACACGTCTGCTCTTCTTCTGAAGTTCCTCTTCTCCCAGGCACTACACCTCATCTGCTCCTTATTTACAAAACTTTGTCTCTTCTCCCATTGCATCTCCACTTCTTACTCTGGCTCAGCAAAACAAAGCATCTGCCTCAGCATCTGTGCTGGGTGGAGATGGGGGTAAGAGTAGTGAGACCAACAACTTATTTCACTGTGAGTCACATATGCATATTTCATCTAATCTTCACAACACACCAAATGGGGCATCATAAAGGTTCAGTACCCAACACCAAAATTAAGCAGCATAGCTCAGAGATGGACCAGGTCAGGCTACCTCTGAAGCTTTGTCATTGCTACCAAACTAGTATGAGGTAATTTTAGGTGACAGCTAAGCTTTTAAATATTTTGGTAATCATGTATTCATTGTAATAGGCATTTAAAATAGAGTACAACATACATGATTTTACAGATACTATTGCTTTATTTAACAAAAACAAGCGGGGTGATTCAAGTTTGTTTTCACAAAAATTATTAATGGATAGTACAGGTACTCTACAGATGTGGGTACGAACTAAATAAAGTTAAGGAAATACTAGATGACTATATACTTTCTAGTTCTGCCAACTACTCTCTGTGAATCTCCATACGATATCAATTTGATCTCTGTGCTTCTGTGCTACCTTCTCTAACATGTCCACTTTGCCTTAGGTCTCCTTGCTAATATCCTGTTTAAATGTATTCCCTTCACACACATTTTCCTCAGCTGACCTGACCTTCTGAAGATCTGCATCCATACAGTGACGTGGCACTGAGTGGAGTATATACATTTTTGGGGATATTTATTCATGTGTTTGTTGCATTTTATTTACCCCATTATCTGGGACTTCCTCACTTATTATCCTTATAGCTCTTCCCCACAGCACTTGACTTAAACACAGGAACATAATAGAAGGTATTAAATAAGTAAAAAAGACTAGGTTCAAATCCCACCACCTGCTTATTAGTTTTGGGACACAGGACAAACAAAATTTGAGCCTCTTTGAAGATTATATAACTTGTAAATTTAACATGAATATAGTATCTTACCAGAGAGTCAATACACATTAGTGCTTTATGTTTCTACCTCCAAATTTTCCAAATAAAAAAATGTGCAGAAAAGACTGACATATTATTTAAGCTTTACTTCTAATTGTTACATACTCTTGCATATAATTCAGGTATTATTCGGATAAATAATATTCAACAAAGTATCCATTTGCCCAAAAGCTCATAAAATTTATATTAGGATTTTTGGATTGGATGCATGCGACTGAATACCAACTCAAACTACTATAAGAAAAAGAAATCCTAATATTGAGAGAAAGAGAATATGAATGAATATTTATGGTCTCAAGAAACTACAAAGTCCCAGGGTTAGAATTTGGTTCAGACATAGCCCACTTTAGGATGCATAGGTAACGTCACTAGACCTCTGTTTCTCTCCATGTCTTCTTTCCCTCGTGTTAACTTTATTCTTAGGCAGTTGTCTTCATAAGCAGCACCTGACCTACCTGCCTTTTTAACTAATATCCTTAAGATGGGAACTTCTCAATTAGCGTGTGTCTCAATTCCTTAGTGCTAAAAGGTTCTTACTGGCCTTTATTAAGTTACATGCATCACACTAGAAAAAAAGAGCTGTGTCTAGTATGTTAGGTCACCCTAATTGCCTACTGGCCCAGGGTTTGGTAGAAGCAGCTGACAGTCTCATCTGTTCCAGAAGAGAATGGATATGGGACAGACATGGGCGGAGGGGAGAATAATGATACTCTGTCCAAAGAAATCTAGAATGAACTCAAGCATTCTAGGACAGGTGTGACACATATTCTTGGTGCTTCACTCATATTCTTTCAGGGTTCACTGTTCCAAAAACATGCTAACAGCATCTTGTAGCCCTTACCTTTACCTCCACCCAAGTTTTTCTTTTGGCCTGGCCAACCTATAGGGCAAGAAGACAGTGAGGGGGATTGTCCAGGGCAACATCCTTCAACCAGTGACTCAGGAAGAGGGGGTATTTATAGACCTCAGCATCCTCTCTCCTCTGTCAAGATATTTTGAAGGCATGGTTTTCAGTATCTCTCAGAATTCCCTAGTAAGACTGGATACTAGTTGCCCTAGTAGTAACCTATTTGGTAACATGCCATTTATTGGCTTCTTTTTCCTTCCCTGGCTCACTTTTCCATTTTTCTTCTCCCTAAGATAAGCTTCTACATTATTTATGCATACCTCCTGATGTTGGGGTCTGCTTTGGGTGGGGGGGGGGAATCCAGTCTTCATCACCACTCCAAAAAATCTAGTAGGAAATCTCTAGTCGTTTCCAAACTTTTCTGGGTAGAATTTTCTCATGGCAATTAATCTCATGAAAACTGAATAGTTACATTGGGATGCTTATCTATGATATACGAATTTTTAAAAAAATCTAGATGAGTGAACATAATGGCTAAGAACACATTAGATGGGATACAAGTGGGGGGCAGTAATACTTTTTCCCTTCTACCTTTCCTTCTGATTGAAAATTTCTTCCTTTGCTGTCATGCTAAGGGTATGTAAGATTTATGAAACAATTTTTTTTATGAAACAATTTTAAATCAGGCTTTAAAACACTTTATAAAGAACAAAGGTGGAGATTTCAAGATATACCACAAAGCTGTAATAATCAAAACAGTATGCTATTAGCACAAAAACAGACATGTAGATCAATGGAACAGAAAAGAGTCCAGAAATAAACCCACACTTACATGGTCAATTAATCTATGATTGAGGAGGAAAGAATAATGGGAAAAAGTCTCCAACAAATGGTATTGGGAAAACTGGACCACTTTCTTACACCATCAACAAAACTAAGCTCAAAACACATTAAAGACATAAATATGAGGCCTGAAACCATGACATTCCTAGAAGAAAACATAGGCATTAATTTCTTTAACATCAGCTGTAAAAATAATTTTCTATGTAGGTCCTCTGAGGCAAGGGAAACAAAAGCAAAAATAAACTATTAGGGTGACACTAAAAAAAAGCTTTTGCACAGAGAAGAAAACCATCAACAAAATTAAATGACAACCTACTGAATGGGAGAAGACATTTGCCAATGATATACCCAATAAGGGGTTAATATCCAAAATATATGAAGAACTTATACAACTTAACAAGAACTACAACACAGAAAAAGATACACTAAGCAATCCAATTTTTAAAAATGGGTAGAATACATGAGTTAACATTTTTCCAAGAAAGCCAACAAACACACGAAAAGATGTTCAAGACCACTAATCATCAGGGAAATACAAATTCAAACCACAATGAGATATATACTTTACACCTGTCAGAATGGCTAAAAAACAAAAACAAAAACACAAAAACACAAGAAATAACAAGTGTTGGTGAGGATCTAGAGAAAAAGGAACCCTCATGCACTATTGGTGGGAATGCATGTTGGTACAGCCACTATAGAAGAGTATGGAATTTCCTATAAAAAAAAAATAATAATTACCATATGATCCAGTAATTCCACTACTGGGTATTCACCCAAAGAATATGAAAACACTAATTTGAAAAGATATATGCCCCCCTATTTTATTTACAATAACCAAGATATGGAAGCAACTCAAGTGTCCATCAATAATGAATGGATAAAGGTACACACACACACACACCTCACACAATGGAATACTACTCAACCATAAAAGAATGAAATCTTGCCATTGCAATAACATGGATGGACCACAATGCTAAGTGAAAAATAATTCAGAAAAAGACGAATACCATATGATTTCACTCCTATGTGGAAAAAATAAAAGAAATGAACAAAGAAAGAAAAGAGACAATAAAAAGATTCTTAAATAGAAAGAACAAACATGCTTTCCGAAAGGGAGGTGGGCAGGGGTAGAGGGATGGGTAAAATAGATAAAGAGGATTAAGAGAATAGTTATCTTGATGAGCACTGAGAAATGTATACAAGTTTTGAATCATGTTGTACACCTGAAACTAACAAACATATGTTAATTATACCTGAATAAAGAAAGAAAACACTTGGCTCAAATGGAAGCTCAGTTTTCAAATCTAATGCAAGAAAAAACACAATCACTTTTATCATTCTAACCTGTCACTTGGCAGTTTACCCTTTGATCCAATAAATTTCTACAAATGAGATATGCAGAAAAACAAAGAAAAATCTTACTTATATAGTCAGTAAATATGATGAAATTCTTGTCATCAAACACAAGTAGAGAACAGTCTTCAATTTTCAAGGAAAGTTAATCTAGTGGCAAGAAAAGCCTGGATGAATAAAGAGTACAGGGAATCTGAAAATGTCTGTGAAGTTTGTATAAGAAAACACTTTTGGAGTTTGGGAAATGGAAAATCAAGATGGTCAAGAAAGGAGGACCAATGTTAACGTGGACACAATGTCATCAAAAACATGTTCTGGCAAGCACTAAATTGATTGATTTAGCCAATAGGGCTTAATTAAGAAAGACCTTTTCCAGATGTCCCTTACTCATGCAATTTGCATATTGGGGATTTTGAAATGTTGCTTTTCCATCATTTGCATTGGGGTGCTGGGAAGAGATAAAGGGGGAGTAAAGTTAAAAGGAAGAATTCATGTCAAGGATTTGAGGGAAATCTATGAGGTTGGTGACCACACTTGTAGCTCCTTCTAGATCCCTTGTGGGTTCTTCTCATGAGCCTATTAATGTTGGGGTATTTCCTACTTTAATTCTAGCTCTTTTTTTAAAAACTGAATTACAGTTTGATGATCCCATTTATCCCAGTGTCACTAATAATGATCTATATGCTGGTTACTCCCCAATTAACTCTTCAGCCCAGAGCACTCTTACATGAGCTAGAAGACTGAATTTATACAACTGCTTAATCAAAATCTCTACTCTAGGTCTAATATACCCTCAAACTTAACATGTCTAAGACTGAAATTGTCTTCTTTCCCATAAAAAAAAAATCTATAAATAGCCTTTCTCAACTCAGTTCATGGCAACTCATCCTTTCAGTTGCTCAGCCCAAAAACCTTGGAAGTTATTCTAAAATCTTTTCTTTCATAACCACACATCCAGTCCAATGTGAAATCCTGTTGGCTCTATCTTCATAATATACACAGATCACTTCTCACCTATCTTAATTATTACTATTCGGGTCCAAGCTGTCATCATTTTTCATCTGGATATTGTATTTGCCTTCTACTGGCTTGCAGTCTTTTATCCTTCTTTTACCTTGAGATTATTGGTAATCCTCAAGTCATTGCTCTGCTCCAAACACTGCTGTCTCATTTCTCTCAGAACAAAAACAAAGGCTCAGAGTGGCCTAGAAGGCCTTATGTGATTTCGCATCCTGTCACCTGTCTGGCCACTTGACCAGTCTGCTCAAGAGCATGGCTTCCTTGACGTTCCTGGAGCCTGACCAGTCCTGTCCTGCTTGAGGAATGTATTTGTGCTATTCGTTCTGCCTTTCATGTTCTTACTCCAAGAATTTTTTTTTGAGGTTATTTATTCATGAGAGAAAGACACACACACACACACACACACACACACAAAGAGAGAGAGAGAGAGAGAGAGAGAGAGAGAGAGAGAGAGAGGCAGAGACACAGGCAGGGGGAGAAGCAGGCTGCATGCAGGAAGCCTGAGGTGGGACTTGATCCTGGGATCCCAGGATCACACCCTGGGCCGAAGGTGGCGCTAAGCTGCTGAGCCACCGGGGCTGTCCCACACCAAGTATTTTTTGACTCAGTGTCTTACCTCCTCCAGCTCTTTGCTGCAATACTACTTTCTCAACAAGGCCCTGACCACCTATGAAACCCACTGCAATCTATAGGCAGAGTTCTCTCTCCATCTTATTCCCTGACACTTCCTTTATTAGTTCTGTATTGCTGAGTAACAAATTACTAACAAATATAGCGACTTAAAACAGTGAATTTATTAGCTCACGGTTCTTCATAGGTCAGAAGTCTGGCACAGTTTAGCTGAGTTCTCTGCTTAGGTTCTCACAAGGCTGACATTAAGGTGCTAGCCAGACTGGGCTCTTGTCTGGAGGCCCTAGGGAAGAATTCACTTCCAAGCTCATTCACCTTGTTGGCGGAATTCTTTGCAGTTGTAGAGCTGAGGTCTCCATTCTTCACTGGCTGTCAGCCAGCATCCTTGTTTTCAGTTCCTAAACATCCAAAAGACCTCCTGAAATCTTTTTCACACATGACACTCAATCTTCTAACCTGCAATGGCATAGTGCATCCTTATTATACTTCAAGTCCCTCTGACTTCCCCTCTGCCCTCGCTTCTGATTTTAAGAGCTCACGAGCCCAGCAGAACAATCTAAAATAATCCCCCTGTTTTAAGGTCAATTGACTAGTAATCTTAAATGCATCTGTAAAGTCCCTTTCACCATGTAATGTAACATATTCACAAGATCAATAGGGAATATAAGGTGATGGCCAAAATTCTGCCTACAATTCCCAAGCACCCAAAACTATTCCTTCCTGGCATGTAGTATAGATGAATGATTATGTGGCAGCAGACACCTGAATTAGAGATCTTATTTGCAGATAGTTGAGTTTTGCCTATTGCATTTGGAAGAAAAGCTTCTGAATCCTTCCAATTTGGATGTATTGGAATGTGAAAAATCACTTATGTTTGTTTTGGTCTTTGAGGAAGGAAAAAAAAATCAGGAAATGAGAGAGGAAAAATGGTAAATTGAAAGGATCAAGGTTGGGACAGAATAAGAGAATGCCCAAGGCCATGTGCATGGGAGCCTCTGACTTTTCTGTTTCACACAAACGGAAAGTAGAGATTTTTCACCTTTGTTAATATTGTCAGTCCCAAGACTCTCACTCTTGTGTGCCAGATGTGTTTTTCCAGGCTCTTAGAACTGTAATTGTTTAACAAACCAGCTACCCTTAGAGGTTTGCTTGTACCTACAGACACATTCTGCCTGTAATAGGAATTCTGGTAGATGCAGCAAGTCCACAAGGGTGGCCAGGTACTGGGAGGCTTGGGATGAAATTCATGGCTTTTTCTCCTTAGCAGTAACATATTACCATTTTATCTTTATTATATTAAAACATAAGATATTTGAACTTAAATATGAGAAATTACTTCATTTCCTACATGAATGCTTAAACTCCATAGGGAAATTGATTTGGTAATTATGATAATGTTTGAATATCAGAAAAGTTTAGATTAATTAAGAATGATAAATTAGTCACTTTTCAGCCTTATGTCTGGCTTCACTCAACCATGAATATGCTGCCAATTTAAAATTTTTCTTTTCTTTTTTCTATTTTTTTTCCCTGAGTGAACTCCCAGAGTTCACATTCAAAGTATAGGGGTCCAGCTGGCCAATCTTTTCCTTTACTATCCATACTTAGCTCTTTCAATTGGCTGACTAGTAGAATCCTTTCCCTGACTGAGATGACAGCTTTAGGTGCTGTTTAGAAGTACCATGCTGCATGGCCCTCTTACTTTCCAAGGAAATTATGCTAGGAGAAAAAAAACTATGGTAGAAAAAAAAAATCGCTTGAAGAATAAAAAATGTTCCTTCTACTTTTGTCATTTCTTCTACTAGCCCTTCCTCATTCAGTCATACAACAAACCTGTGTTGAATATTGTCTTACATGATAGACATGGTCTATGTATCAGAAAGGCAGGAACTTGGAATGGGTTCAAATAGTTTGAATTCATTGACTGAATTCTGGTGAGAATTAGTGGAGTATGGGAGGGAGAAAGAATGATTTTGGGAGGTAGTGGGGGAAATTCTGTGACTTCCAGGAGGAGAGGGCAAACTATAGCCTGTATATAGACTGCAAGTTAGGAATGGGTTTTGATTGAGAATCTGGGAAGATGGTAAAGTAGGGGGATCCTGAGCTCACTTGTCCTGTGGATGCACTGAGGCAACAACTATAGATATCTCACTCACTCTGAAAATGACCTGAAGACTGGCACAAGTGATCTTCCACAGCTGGTCACAGAGAGAAGGACATATCAGAAAGGGTAGGAGGCATGGAGACATGGTGGGTAACAAAACCCTCAGCATGACTAACCAAATGAAAAAGACCTTGCATTCAGGGAAGAGCAAGGGGATCAGACTCCACACTGGGCACCCCCAGCCCTGAGTACCCACACTGGAAAGACAAGTCCCCATAACATCTGGCTTTGAAAATCAGCAAGGCTTAATGCTAGGGAAGCCAGAGGGCTATAGGAAACCAAATCTGTCTTTAAAGAGCCAGCATGCTAAGTAACTTGACAAAGCACAGAAGCAGAAGCAGCAGTTTGAAAGTGCCTGGGGTATATATGGAGGAGATTTATTGATTAATTTTAGAACATGTGCTAGAGGGACAGGAATCTGCAAGAGAATATTCCAGGAACAAAAGTGGTAGGTGCCATTTTCTTGCCCTTCCCCAACCAAGATAGCCACATGCTCAGGAAAGCCAACATTTTCCATCTACCTTGCTAGAACTACATGTCTCACCCTAGTATTCCTCTGTGGACCTACCAATAAAATATACCTGCCTTAGGCTGACTTCCAAAGTGATTCATGCCCAGAGGGGCAAGGGTGGGGAAAAGGTTTGGGCTCCACACACCAAAGCACCTATAGTTTCTACAGCTGGACTTCTTAGCTTTCATGTGTCCAAAGCTATCCCAGTAGTTAAATGCAGATAGCCAGGTTGAGGGCTGGCTTCAACCCACACTGCCCAGTGTGTCCACAGCAATTGTGCCTTAGCCACAACAAGAGGATGCATACAGCCCATACAGGGGACACACCTGGAGCACTGTATGCTGGTGACAGAATTGGATTGGGTTTCAGGACACCATAGTACCTCTTCTGTGCAAGGCCACTGTTTTCAAGATCAGGAAACATAGCTGACCTCTCTAATATATAGAAACAGAGTTAGACAACTGAGAAGACAGAGGAGTATGTTCCAAATGAAGGAAGATAAAAATTATACAAAAAGACCTGTATGAAATGAAGATAAGCAATATACCTGATAAATATTTCAAAGTAATGGTCATAAAGATACTAATCTTGATATAAGAATGGTTTAATCCAGTAAGAATTACAATAAAGAGAAAATATAAAAATAACTAGTTAGAGCTGAAGAATACAGTAAATGAAATGAAAAATAAACTAGAAGGAATCAATGGCATATTACAGGATGAAAAAGAGCAGATAAGTGATCTATAAGAGAGGAAAATGGAAAATAATCAAGCTAAATAGCTAAAAGAAAAAATAATTTTAAAATGAAATTATAGGGACACCTGGGTGGCTCAGTGGTTTAGCATCTGCCTTCAGCTCAGGGTGTAATCCCAGGTCTGGGGATCAAGTCCCACATCAGACTACTGGCGAGAAGCCTGCTTCTCCGTCTATGTCTCTGTATATATATCTCTCTCTCATAAATAAATAAAAATCTTTAAAAAATACAATAAAAAATAAAATGCTATTATATTAAGAGACCTTTATGACATCATCAAGCATAACAACATTCACATTATAAGGATCCTAGAAGGAGAGAGAGAAGGGGGCAGAAAACATTTTTTAAAAAACCTATCTGAAAAATTCCCTAATCTGAAGAAGGAAATAGCTATGTCTAGGAAGCACACAGAGCTCCAAACAAGATAAATCCAAGGAAGTCTACACTAAGACACATACATTAAAATAACAAGGATTAAAGATATAGAGAGAGTCTAAGAGCAGTAAGAGAAAAGCAAACAGTGCATACAAAGGAAATCCCATAAGGCTAGAAACTGCTTTTCTAGTAGAAATTTTACAGAGAAGAAAGTAACAGCATATATTTAAAGTATTGAAAGAAACAAAAAACATACAACCAAGAATATTAAAAAGATTTTCAATTGAAGGAGAAATAAAGAACTTTCTAGACAAAAGCTAAAGGAGTTCATCCACTAAAGCAGCCTTACAAGAAAGGTTAAGGGGAATTCCACACATGGAATAGAAAAGATCATAACTAGAGGAAGATTATGAAAGAAAAAAATTTCTGTGGAAAAGTAAACATAGTAAAGTTACCAGATTAATAATTTATAATCCAGTATGGAGGTTAAAATACAGAAGTAGCAAAATCATATCTACAAAAAAGTCAAGAGATAGACAAAATAAAGAGATGTAAAATATATCATATACATAAAACATTGGAAGGGAGTAAAAATTTAGTGCCTTTAGAAGGTGACCAAACTTTGGTGATCATCAACTTTATATTAAGCTGCTATACACGCAGGAAGTTATATATGAATTTCCATGAAAACCACAAATCAAAAACTTGTAATACACAAAAGGAATTACTTTGTAATACACAAAAGGAATTTAAGAATACTAAAAGCCATCAAACCAAGGAAGAGAGCAGAGGAAGAAACAGAAGAACTACAAAACAAAAACCAGAAAACAATTACTGAAATGGCAATATGTTCAGACCTATCAATAATTATTTTGATGTAGGATGGCAGAATGGATTAAAAAATATATATATGCTGCCTACAAAAGACTCATCTCAGTCCTAAAGTCATTTACAGACTTAAAGAGATTGAAAAAAATTCATACAAATGGAACTAAAAACAAAACAAAAAAAAAAACAGGGTAGCTGTACTTTTATAATAGACTTTAAAACAGACTGCAGCAAGATACAAGGAAGGGATGTAATGACAAAGGATCAATCAAACAAGAAGATATAGCAGTTGTAAATATCTATGCACTCAACATAGGAACAACTAAATACATAAAGAAAACACTAGTAGACATAAAGGGGAGAAATTGTCTGTACTACAGTAATAGTAGGGGACATTAACATCCTACTTACATCAATGGATAGATAACCCAGGCAAAAAAGCAAAAAACAGTGGCCTGAACAACCTATTAGGCCAGATGGACTTAACATGTATAGGACAGTCCATCCAAAAATAGCAGAACATGCATGCTTTTCAACTGCACGTGGAACATTCTCCAGAATAAAGCACATGTTAAACCACAAAATAAGTCAAAATTTAAGAAAATTGAAATCATATCATGCATATTTTCCAACCACAACAGTATGAAACTAGAAATCAGTTATAGGAAAAAGTATGGAGAAAGCCACAAACACATGCTCTTAAACAACCAATGGGTCAATGAAGAAATCAAAGAGGAAATTTAAAAATATATGGAGACCAATGAAAATGAGAACAGTCCAAAATCTCTGGAAAGCATCAAAAGCAGTTCTATGGGGGCAGTATATATGAATATCTCAAGAAGCTAGAAAAATCTCAATCCAACTTTATACTTAAAGGAAACAAAAAGAACAAAATCCAAAGTTAATAGAAGGAAGATTAAAGTGGAAATAAAGTTGAGATTATAAAAAGCAATAGATTGATGAAATCAAGAACTAGTTCTTCAGAAAGATAAAACTGATAAACTTTTAGACTGATCAAGAGAACAAAGAGGATTAAATAAAATCAGAAATAGAGGATAAATAACAATGGACACCACAGAAATATAAAGGATAAGAAAATACTCTTAAAAATAATATACTAGGACGCCTGGGTGGCTCAGTGGCTTAGTGCCTGCCTTTGGTCCAGGGTGTGATCCTGGAGTCCCGCGATTGAGTCCCACCTCGGGCTCCCTGCATGGAGCCTGCTTCTCCCTCTGCCTATGTATCTGCCTCTCTCCCTCTTTCTCCATGTCTCTCATGAATAAATAAATACAATTCTTTAAAAATAAATACAAATAAAAATTATATGCTAACAAATTGAACAATCTAGAAGAAATGGATAAATTCCTAGAAACCTACAATCTTCCAAACTTAAATCAAGAAGGACAAAAAATATGAACCCATTACTAGTAATCAGTCAGCAATCAAAAAACTCTCAATCAACAAAAGTCCAGGATCAGATGGTTTCACAGGTGAATTCTACCAGACATCTAAAGAAAAAGTAATACCTATTCTTATCAAACTATTCTAAAAAACTGAAAAAGAAAAATTCAAAATTTATTCTGAAGCCAGGGCTACTCTGATGCCAAAATCAGATATGAGAGGGAGGGAGGGAGGGATGGAAGGAGGAAGGATGGATGGACTGTAGGCCAATCTCCCAGATAAACCTACATTCAAAAATCCTAAACAGAACATTAGCAAACAATTCAGCTACACATTAAAAGTTCATTCACTAAGATCAAGTGTGACTCATTTCAGTGATAAGGATGTGTCAATATTTGCAAATCAATCAACATGATACATTACATGAAAAAGAGCAATAAAAACCATACAATCATCCCAATTGATGTGGAAAAAGCATTTGACAGAAATTCAATATCTGTTCATGATAAAACTCTCAAAGTGTGTTTAGAGGGAATGTTCCTCAACATAATAAAGGCCATATATGATAAACCCACAGCATACTAAGTGGTAGAAAACTGAGAGGGTTTTTTGTTTGTTTGTTTTGTTTTTTTAAGACAGGGACATACTCTCACCACTTTTATTCAATATATTACTGGAAAGCCTAGCCACAGCTCTCAGACAAGAAAATACATCCAAACTGGCAAGTGTGTTCTCATTCATTTGGGGAATATAAATAATAGTGAAAGGGAATATAAGGGAAGGGAGAAGAAATGTGTGGGAAATATCAGAAAGGGAGACAGAACATAAAGACTCCTAACTCTGGGAAACGAACTAGGGGTGGTGAAAGGGGAGGAGGGCAGGGGGTGGGGGTGAGTGGGTGATGGGCACTGAGGGGGACACTTGACGGGATGAGCACTGGGTGTTATCCTGTATGTTGGTAAATTGAAGACCAATAAAAAATTAATTTATTAAAAAAGTGGCAAGGAAGAAGTAAAACTTTTGCTATCTGCAGGTGACATGATACTATATATGGGAAGCCTTAAAGACTCCTAAAACCTATTAGAATAAATGAATTCAGTACAGTTCAAGGATACTAAATACACAGAATTGTGTTTCTCTACACTAACAATGAAGTAACAGAAATTAAGAAAAGAATTTTGCTTAAAATTGCACCAAAAAGAATAAAATACTTAAGAATAAATTCAACAAAGGAAGTTAGAGACCTGCACTCTGAAGATGATAAAACACTGAGGAAAGAAATAGAAGATGACATAACCAAAAAATATATACCATAGTCATGGACTGAAAAGATACTGCTAAAATGTCCATATTATCCAAAGCAATCTACAGATTCAATGCAATCCCTATTGAGGTACTAATGGGATTTATTTATTTATTTATTTATTTTTACAGAACTAGAATAATCCTAAATTTGTGTGGAACCAGGAAAGACCCTGAATAGCCAAAGCAATCTTGAGAAAGAAGAACAAAGCTATAAGCATCACAATTTCAGACTTCAAGATATCCTGCAAAAGTATAGCAATGAAAACAGCATGGTATTGGCACAAAAATATACATAGATTAATAGAATAGTATAGAGAGGCCAGAAGTAAACCCATTCTTATATGATCGATTAATCAATGACAAAGGAGGAAAGAATATATAATGGGGAAAATAAGCTCTTCAATAAATGGTGTTGGGAAAACTGGACAGCTACGTGCAAAAGAGTGAAACTCTACCACTTGCTTACACCATACACAAAAATAAACTCAAGATGAAGATCTAAATGTGAGAATTAAAACCATAAAACTACTAAAAGAAGTAGACACTCTTAGACACTGCCCTTAGCAACAAATTTATGGATACAGCTCTTCAGGGAAGGAAAACAAAAGCAAAAATATTTAAGACTGCACCAAAATAAAAACATTTGCAGTCACCTGTGTGTTTAAGTGTCTACCTTTGGCTCAGACTATGATCCCATGGTCCTGGGATTGTGCCCTACATCGGGCTCCCTTCCCAGGTAAGATTCTGCTCTCCCTCTGTCCCCACTCCCCTTCCCTCCTGCTTGTGTGCTCTCTCAAATAAATAAATCTTAAAAAAAAAAAAAAAAAAAGCTTTTGCATAGCAAAGGAAACCATCAGCAAAACAAAAAGACAAACTACCAAATGAGGGAGGATATTTGCAAATGATATATCCAATAAGGGGTTAATATCCAAACTACATAAAACACTTCTACAACTCACCACCAAAAAGCAAATCACTGGATTTAAAAATGGGCAGAGGACCTGAATAGACATTTTGTCAAAGGAGTCATACAGATAGCCAATGGACACATTTAAAGATGCCCAGCCTCACTAATCAGAGAAAGGCAAATCAAAGCCACAATGAAATACCACTTCACACTACTCAAAATGTCTAGAATCAAAAAGAAATAACAACTGTTGCTGAGAATGTGGAGAAATAAGAATGCTTATGCACTGACACAGGGTGTAGGAATTGGTGCAGTCACTGTGGAAAAGAGTATGTGGTTCCTCAGCAAACTAAAAATAGAACTAGCATAGGACCCAGTAATTCCACTACTGAGTATTTACCCAAAGAAAATGAAAACATTAATTTGAGAAGATATAGGTTTATTGCAGCATTACTTACAATAGCCAAGATACGGAAGCAACCTAAGTTGCTAAGTGTCCATCCATAGATAAATGGATAAAGATGTGGTGTGTGTATATATATATATATATACACACACACACACACACACACACACACAATGGAATATTACTTAGCCATAAAAAATGAGATCTTGCCATTTCAATAATACAGATGGACTTGGGTGTATTATGCTAGGTGAAATAATTCAGACAGAGAAACACAAACACCCTATGATTTCACTTGTATGTGGAATCTAAAAACAAAATAAACGAACACACAAAACCAGACAGACTCATAAATACAAAGAACAAGCTGGTAGTTGCCAGAGGGCAGGCTGGTGAGGGGATGGGCTAAATAGATGAAGGTGATTAAGAGTTACAAACTTTCAACTATAAAATAAAGAAGTCATGGGAATGAAAAGTGCAGCATAGGGAATACAGTCAATAATATTGTCAAGGCTATATGGTGACAGATGGTGTCTTATTGGGATGAGTACGGAGTAACGTATAGAACTGCCGCATTATGTTGTACATCTGAAACTGATATAGTATATGTCAACTGTACTCCAATAACAGAAAAATGAAGTGTTTGGCATTTTTTAATTGCTGGGGAAAAAAAATCAAAGGGATGAAAATATTTTGTGACATGAAAATTATATTAAATTCAAATTTCAGAATCCATTAATAAAGTTTTATTGGAAGACAGTGAAGCTCATTTGTTGCATATCACCTATACCCACAATCCTAGGGTAGCTGTGACAGAGACAGCTGTGACCTGCTAAGCATTAAAATATTATCTTGCCTTCATAGTGTAAATTTTCTGATTCTAGCCTCTGAAGAATGCTTGACAGTGGAATTACCCATTCATTCTCTAGGAACTGAAATGAAACCACCAGCACAGTGCACCAGAATGTGGTAGATGACTGGTAGCTAAGGCTCAAGAGTTGTAGATTGGGGTTTAGGTGGTAAGAAGGGACGAAAGGGAAATGGCATGTCTGGCAATAGAAGGAGAGGAGATGAAGCATTTCAAGGGGTCAGTCCTGGCAATTCATGCATGTCACTGGCTCAAGTGACAAATAATCCAGGTTCTATGCCAAAATTGTATTAGAAGTTACTAAGAATCTTGTGGTTACAGGTGACAGAAATCCTAGTCAAATTTAAACCACAAGGAAACTTACTGGCTCTAAGTTTCCAGGGCCTCGATCTCTAAGCTCTGTTGATCTGTGGAACTTCACTTTGCAAACATACTATTTCTATGCTTGATGTAAGATGGTGGCCAGCCCCAGAATCTTAGCCTTCCAGTTTAAAAGGGCTCTGATTTGTTTGATATGGTTCGTTAGTCATTTCTGAAGCACTTCCTGAAGATGAGAGGAGATTAGAAAATTTTGATTACCAAATCTGGGTCACCACAGGAATGAGTTTTGAGCTGGAAAAAAGGTTTCTGTTACCAGAATAGTAGACAAGTTTCTGGACAATTTAACAACAGATGTTGGTTTCGGTGAAGCAGTGGTTGAGAAGCAGCATCAGCATAAGATAGAAGGCCAATGAACGTGGCATCTGGGCAGCAGCAGCACTGAAAACGCAACATCACTGGCATCGTTGGGCAATACCTCAGTAGCTGGGCAGGCCAAGAAGCTGGCTACAGATAGTCATTGTCTGCTTTGTATGGGCTGCTTCTGAGATCACGGGCACACAGTAGAATCAGAGTGCCTTGGACAAGGCCTCAATTTTCCAGAGAACTCAAGGTACAAAGTTAGATTTGTGATTATTGGACTGTTTGCACATGGCCTCAGGCTAAAGTGTCTCTATGTACCTATTCATGAGATGAATGTCACCTAGGTCCTTACAGTATACTGTTTTGCTTGGTCCAAAGGGTAGAAAGTAGCTGTAATTTAATCAAGTTTAATTGCTAAAATAGAATTATGTTGTGAGGCCTTGAATGTACACCAGAGAATATGGTGTTTGACTTGGGTCTTCCAAAAAAGTTAGCTAGAAGGCAATTAGGAAAAAATCCTTGGACAAGTAGACCCATATATGCAAGGGATGTGGACCTGAGAGAGCAAGTAGCTCAGAATGAGTGGGGTGGAGGAGCCACCACTAACATTTACTAGAATACACACTCTGTCCAGGCATTAAACTGGAGCTTTTCCATTTGATGCATCATATAACCCGTGTCACCCTAATTATGGTGAAGGCAGACATGAGGCTACACAATCAAAAGAGTGTAGGATTAAGGCTTCTTGTTGGGGCAAATGGATGGAGACTGATATTTTCAACAGAGACTGAGATTAAAAGAGTAGATATCTGATTAGCACGGAAGGTAAGGAGTTCAGATTTGCAAAACTTGAGTTCACCATGCCTAGGTGATAATCAAGTGGCAGGGTTTAACTGGCAGTTGGAAATACAGATCTAGAGCTCAGAGAAGGAGCTCAGGAATTTTCCATTTACATTTCTCCTGGCATCCATGGGAGCTTAATAAAACCACTGTAATTGCTCATTATGAAGTTTCAGAATTTCACTAGATCAACGCTGACTACTGACATCCCTCGTTTTTTTATTCATTAGTTGTCTCGGCTACTCATGTGCCTCTAGTTTCATATGGAAGATACCTGGATGATAATCTTCCATCCTGAACCTGCACAGCAGCTTTTGCATTAGCTACTTGGTGTATTAGTTGCAATTCTTTGCTTACTTCTTGGACTTACAAACCTAGTCTTTTGAGTGTAAACCCTCCCCCCATCACTCCACCCAAATTGGACCTTGTTTGATCTTAAATTTCTGTTATTAGAACCTGCTCAATGGCTCCAATTTCCACAAAACAGGAGAGCTATTTTCTTGCTCCTATCCCACATTTTTGCTAGACTTTTACCTGTAAGGAAACAAGAGCTATTACTCTATATTGAGAAGAATAACTGAACTCCCATGATGTTTCTAGTTTGATACATGGGTCCTGTCCTGCATCAGAACCAGTAGGACAGCTTGACAAAAAATGCAGATCCCTGGGCTGAAAGATCCAAAAAAAATCAGAATCTCTAGGGGGTGAAGTCCAGACTCAGTCCCCCGCCCCACTTTTTTTTAAATAAGCAACATGATGATTCTCATGTACATTCTTGTTTGCAAGCACAGATTTAAAACAAGAAAGGAAATGTAAAATAGAAACTTGAATATTTACAAACACAGTAGGTCGAATAGTTTAAGAACTGTATTTCCTTTACAAAATGTATTTCTGAAAAAAAAAAAACAAAATGTATTTCTGAAAATAAGTTTAATATAAATTGGAAAATACTTGAAGTAACTCAAAAATAATAAAAATGTCGAAGTACAAACCTTGCAAACAAGGTTACCTATAGTTCCACATTCAAAAAGACAGAGCTAACATTTTGGTGAATGATCTTTCAGTCTTTTTATTTTCTAGAGGTGTAGTTTTTCTATTAAATATGTATATAGGCTTAAACTTCATCTGTAGTGTGTAGTGCATCTTTCTTACTCAACAGGTCACATGTATTTTTTAAATTAAGATTTGAATATATCCCACCTTAGAGATATGTCACATTTTAAATATCTATATGTATTCTTCTAGTTATTACCCAGTGTCTACATTTCTGTCTGGGTTACCTTGTTAATCTTTCTAGTACAATCCCAGAAATGGGGCTCCCGGTCTTCTTCAGCTTTGTGTTTCTGAGGACCAAGCAGGCCTGAGATCCCAGCTGGTCTTAAACTATTGACATTATCAAGAACAACTTTAATAGCAGTAATGTGGGAACAGAAACCAAGCTGAGGAATAAATGAAAAATAATGAATTTAAAGCCTGAGAATATAAAATTACGCCTTCAAAAAATACTAGAAAGAAAGAAAAGAAAAAAAGAAAAGAAAAAGAGAAAAGAAAAAAGAAAGATTAAAGGAGAGCCTGACTGCTTAAAGGGAAACAAATGAATAAATTGTTCTGGGGGTGAGACATACCTTAATATGTTTGGTGGCTGAGGAGAATGAGTGGGTGAAGAAGGAAAGATTGAAACTATTGAAACTACAAAAAAGGGAATTATTGAAACCTGAGTTTTCAGAGGATATGCAGGGCTTGGAATCTTGAATACAGACAGAAGGATCAGCCTTGGAAGAAGCAGACAAGACTTTCTCTGAGCTAGAAGCAGCAAATATGCAGATGAGTGGAATGGGGTGAATAGGAGGGACTACTACACAGCTCATGCATGACACTGCACCACTGGCTGTAGGAAGCAAGACCTGCCAAGGCTGATGAGGCAGGAGTGCAAAAGGGCACCCGTGGGGAGTGGCAGTAAAGCCTGCGGGTAGTAATGGGAAATGCAGGACCAAGTGAAAGGAAAAGCCACTGAAGGGGAGAGTCACATAATCCTAACAACTCCAAACAAGTTGACCTAGTAATTTTCTTCAGTGATATCAGGCAGGCAAAGAGCAGTTCAAAAGCCAGAAATTAGGCTGATCTAGGGTTAACCAGGCAGATGCACTGAAAAACAAGGACTCTATTCTCTAGTTCTATTCACCTAGATTATTCTAGTGAGTCTAATATAGAGCCCTGTCCTTCCCTGTGTGTGGTTCTCACAGTCAGTTTTGTTAGTCAATTACCCACCTACCCACCGATGGCAGGGCACGGATTCTCAGCATTGTCCTGAAACATGTGCAGTTTGTTTACTCTACCTTTCCCTCTACCCCAACCTCTTAATGCATAGGTATTCACAGCTGAGGATGCCTACATGGCCTATCATCTCAGCATGCCCCATACTGTAGGCATTTCTCAGTTTCTTCTCACATCTTCTGACATTGCTACTGAAATCAACATATTTATCAAATATCATTGGGTTGAGGGGCCAGCTACTCTGAAAAATGGAGACTGCATGAGGAAGAGTTTAGAGAACAGGGCGGCCTAAGAAACAGGGAACTAGAAATGGAAGGACAAGGTCAGAAAAGTCAGAAAGACATTCTTCATGTAACAGTGAGGTCTCACACGAAGTTGTTTATTTTTCTGCATTATAGCAATGATTCACATAGCAGTCACTAAAAGTTGTTATACACACAAAACAATGAAGGGAGGGAAGATGGATTAAGGCTTATTCATTTACTAACTAGTTGTTTTACTTGGGTAAATTAGATTCTGTCTCCGTTCCCACCTTTGTAAAATTGATAGAATGCTATTTATCTTGCAAGATTATTGGAGGCCCTCAATAGATATTTTGTGTTTCTTGCCCTCAAAGCCTTGGTAAGTGATAGACTAAGTAACAGAAAAACCAAAGTGGTATGTAGATATTGGAAGATATATTTTTGGTAATAATTATTCATACCAATTTTCCTGCTGGGAAATATTTTCAATTTTATTAGGTACCTTGAGTGCCTGAGTCTGGAAGATTTCTCATTCATTTTGAGAGACTTTTGTTTGTATTTGTCTTGGAGTGTGTATCATATCTTGTACCCTGGCACACAGCATGACCAGCTGAAAAGGAGGAAGGGGACACTAGAGAGTCAAAGACCTGGAACTAGACCTAACTGATGGAGTGTAGCAAGTTATGGGGATAAACCCACCTTAAGGTACTGGAATAAAGTCTAGAGGGTAGAACAATATTTGAGATGCTTAGCAAAAGACTGTCGGTAAGCAGCCCAGATCACAGAAGCCCAACAGGAAGTACAAGATGGCTTTGGTAAGTTGGTGGAACATAGTAATGATCAGTATCAGTAGCAGAAATCTTAGGTCAATATTTGGCACTTAATTAGATGACTCAGTGGCAATTTTCAAGGATATTGATCAGCAGAAAACAAGTTTTTGGGTCTGAATGGCTTAAGCACTAAGACTCCAAAATTCCTAGGGGCTATGAAGTGCAAACTACAGGCAGACAGAATGAGAATCTGGGCAGAAGAATCAGATTCAAAGAGTCAAGACAGGGAGGATAAGATTTTATCACAGACATTACTGGAACTGAGAGTAGAGCTGATTAGTAAGACGAACCACAAGATGCTGAACATGCAGTTGGAGCTTTTGAGAGCATGTCTTTCTCCTCACCTCCCCCAACCTCCACATATGCAGACTGTTGGTAATTATTGGCCTTAGAACACTTGGTATTAGCACATGGAGACATTGCAAATAGAAGGTAGGTGATCCACTGGACAGAGAAAGCTCCAGAACTGGATAGCCAGACTGGCCCCAAAAGGCAGCCTCTACTCTTCACATGTGTTGATGGAAAGGGAAAACTTGGGAAGGATCCATGGACAATATCAAATCTGCAGCTGGCTGCCATGCAATCAGAAGACAACTGTGCTGTCACCTATCCTTTTGTGTCCAAACTCCTTAGCATGACATGAAATGTTCTTCACAGCTCAACCTTCCCAGTCCCATCTCCTTTCTCTTCCCTCCTTGCTGTCTGGGAAACACCTACACATCCTTCAAGACCCAGCTAAAATGTCACCTTCTCTGTGGAATGCACCTACTCCCTTAGGCAACATGAATCACTCCTCCATGCTCTCCAAGCAGAGTGCCTAGTGTCCTTTACCATCCATCACATTACATCATCTTCATCTCTTTACACCTCCATCTCTCCCACTGGAGGTGGACTCCTCCAGGGCAAAGACTGTCTTATTCACTCTTTTATCCCAGTACCTCAGTCTGTTCTTGCCATGATCTCATGTGGTTGCCTAATGAGGGCACAATGGCCCAGAAGGTTAAAATGGCTTTCCCAAAGATATCCAGCTAGTTGGGAGCAGAGCTGATTACAGCAGAACCAGGTCACCTGACTTTTAATCCAATGCTTTTCTGTTCTGCATCCTGTCCAATGATTACAGTAATCTTTTAGATTCTGTAGCACATTTAATAACATTCAAACACCTGTTCGCTTATTTCATGCTTTTATCATTCACCTGAAGTAGGTCAAGGGGGCCTCAGGCCTCCTTTTAGAGATTCCTGAATTGAAGCAGTTAGTGCATTGTTCAAAGTCTCAAAACCAGTCATTGAAAGATCCTCTCACTGGTGCTTATGCTTTGCTACCAGACCACCCTGTCATATGGCAGCACATATTGTTAGCTATCTGACATGGTTATCAAAACAACAGGAAGAAACCAGTTTAGACTATGCTGGTCACTGCTTGAGCTATTATTTATTCCTCCTGCAGTTTTAGAAAAAAAAAAAAAGTTAGAACTCTCCCTAGAGGGATTCCACTAATGTGGGTGATTTATCACTGTCCTTTTCCCACATATATGTTTCAGGAGTTAAAAGTAGGGAAGCTGGAAGAAGGAGACCACCTGGGGCATTGTGAATTCTCTCTCTCAATCAGAGTCTTTGTCTATCTGGCATAGCTATTTGCTTGCCATGCATAAAAAAGCTTTTTACTATAGTATATCTTAAAGAAAGGTACTTTCTGTTAACACTTATTTCCCTAAAGGAATATTTTATTGGGAATCTGGGATAAAACACTATTCTTAAGGAACACACCCAATGTGGATAGATCACATTTCATTCTTGTTTACAAGAAGAGGGATCTGTGTAAGCCCATATGGCACCATGTGGACATTTTAAAGGCAACACGTGTTTCATAGGTTACTCTGTAGTTTACTAAATAGGAGCCACAATGATTTGAAAGATAGGTCTTTCTCAATTACAATGTAAGTGAGATATTCTATTCCTAGTCCCCAGTGAAAGATTTTCTTGTCAGGGAGCAAGTTTGTTAGCAACAAATGATGCTTTCTCAATACTATCTTGATTCCAAATATTCATACAGCTTAGCAAATGTCAGGGATAAAATATTTCTAGTCTTTTGTCCTGATAGTTTTTTTTTTTAAAAAAGCCAAAAAGCCAAATCTAATTAGTTGCATATGTAGGACTCAGTAATTTTAAGATTTTTATGCACTTTTCATAATGAGAATAGGGAATAGAATTTCTCAGTAGGGCACAAGAAGGAGTAGGGGTCTTTGATCCAGCAATTACAGAGAGTAGCCACAGAATTTACAAGCAGATAGGACTATGTAGTGAGTTCCAGGGCTCACTGAAAGCTGAGATGGGCTTAGGCATTGTGAGATTTGCTCAGAAAAAAAAAAAATGCCTTCTAAGAAAACATTTTTCTTATCCCTACATGACAACATTGCTACAATAGCTTCAAAAACAAATAATAAAGCCACAAATATACATATTTTTCTCCTAAGCAAAAAAAAAAAAAAAAGAAAAAAAGAAAAAAAAGAAAAGAAAAGAAAAAAATCTTACTTGGTTGAACATCATGAGCTTTTGTGATTTATTTATATTTGAAGAAGAGAGAAGATTGGGCTGGCATTTTCTATGAAAAAGGACCCACTGATATATTCATTGTGTTTTCTCTTTAGTTTCCACAAATTTGTTTGAATTAAATCTTTATTTGATATGATAAAAATATGTTTGAATTGCTTCAAGAGTGTTGTACTATCACTCACAAGATTGGTGTGAGAGATGGATTTCAAAAAGGGCCTCAACTGTTCCCCTCACCCACAACTCTTTACCTTTTTCAATGTGACTCTACAGCTCCTCCCATCAGAAGATGTAATCTCTTCCTCTGCTCCTTGAACCTGGGATGGCCAGGCAATTTGCTTTGGCTAATAGGATATGGCACAGATAATTATGTGCTAGTTCTGTTCTTAGGCCTCAAAATGCCTTGTTTGTGTCTGTTCTTTCTCCTGGGTGTTTGCATACACTATGAAAGTCAGCTCAGGCCAGCCTGTTTTAGGACAAGAGACCAAGTGGAACAAAGCTAAATTAACCCAGCTAAGGTCTTCGTAGACTGGCCAACTCCTGGCCAAATTGCAAATGATTACTGACACATGAACAAACTTAGCTCACATAAGCCAATTTAGAAGCACCCAGGTAACTCAAACACCTGAACAAACTGAATCCCGTAGGATGCCCCCAAATTTTGTATTTGCTTATTATGCAACATTGTTGTGGCAAAGATAAATGATAAAGTTGGTAAATATTTACTTACCTTGACACTTCCAATCATCATACCAAAGCCCCTCTAGTTCTGAAACTTTCACTTAAAAATGTATAGGTTAAGCAAAATGCTACTTTCAAAAAGAAAAAAAAAAAGCATCAACTTTGCTTTCTACCAAAAGATGGTATGGGTAGGTCTCTGGATCTACCAACACACTTACTTACAAGTAGCCTTTCACAGCCTAATTTGTCAGTGGAGAACCTTCTGCAGAGGGGGTGGTCTTGTGCTTGCTTCAGCAGCACACATGCAGAGGAGGGGTGGTCTTTCTTAGGTTCATTTTTTTCATGGTTGAACTGTAACCCAAATTAATTTCTAATTTGGTGATGTTTTTCCTGCTGTTTCCTCTGTCCAGTTTTTGTGACATTCACTTTCTTTCTTTAAGGCATATTTTATCTGCCTACATCTGGAATATAACTTTGCTTTAAGGAACTGTCTTTTGGAAAAGGGTATCTAATACATCTGATAAACCATAAGGTTCTTTCTATTGCAAAGCCAGATAGACAACAAGGAAGCCATTTTTTTTTTTTTTTTTTTTAAGGAAGCCATTTTTATAGGAGAGTTTGGTTTCTAGAGGAAGGTGAAGTCTTCTTGAATAATCGGAAAGACAAGTGAGGAAACTAATCAAACAGGACTGGACCATGGTTTAGCTGGAAACCAAGGGAGTGCAGAGGAATAACTCACATCTCGTGGAAATTCGAAAGATAGGAGTTCATAATGAGTAAGTATTTCTCTTGAGTTCTCTAAGTCATTGCAGAGAACACTGGAAATCATAATTTGATGATCTTGTCTTATAAAGGATGCAAAATCCCAGGTTCAACTTTATTAGAACTATTACTTGACTCAACTTCCTCACCTGTAAAATGGGGATAATAATACCTGCCTCACAGGGTTGGAAGAGGATTAAGTGAATGAATATTTGTAAAAACAGTGCCTGACATGTGGCAAATGTGTGTTAAATGAAAAATTACAAACTAGAAGCTGAAGACTTCAGTTTCTAACCTGGCAAATTAGCTAGAAGTCATCACTTGAGCCTAACAAATAAAAAGCTGAAATTGAGAAGTGAGATCAGAGGGCAAACCACTGCCTGTCCCCGAAATTGGAGAGACAGACAAGTGAATACAGAAAAATCACAAGTTATGGGGGCAGAAATCCAGCAGCATACCACCCCAGGGGAACCAGTGGCAGGGCAGGAAAACAGAAACTGCAATAACGAATTGCAAGGGGCTCGGAACAGACAAATCTGAGAGCTAAAAGCTTCAGGGAACTCAGTAATGGGGGAGCTCTCACACTTTTGTGAATTTTACCTTTAGAAGTTTCATCAAGTTCTCACAGAATACATTGGAGGAAAATCCCATCCTGCTTCCTGTAGGGTTGAGGTGAAAGAAGCCATTTTGAAATACTTCAGTGCATCTGTTCTTCTTAAAAGGTCTGCCTTCAGGAGAAACTAATTAATTAGAGCCCCAACATACAATGTGCTGGAGTTTTATCAGAGCCTAACTGACTGCAGGGAAGGGAAATACCCAACTTTGGCTAACTCCAGCCATCCTGCTCCATCTTGAGGGAGGGGGGTGCAGACCGAGAAGCACATGTGAAGTTCACATTCCAGAGATAGAGAGTCATTAAAAGACTGAAGCTACTCATAGGACTATAGAAAACTTTGCCTCCCACCACATTACCACCACATTACTAAAGCCCTATTTATAGCATTTCCTTTCACCCAGTGCATCATGTCGGTCTATCAAGAAAAAAAATTACAAGACAGATCAAAAAGGCAAAAAACACAGTTTGAAGAGATAGGGCAAGCATTAGAACCGGAGTGAGACATAGCAAAGATGTTGGAGTTATCAGACTGGGAATTTTTTTAAAAGATGGTAGGATCATGATCAAGCCAATTAATCAGCAGTCATTAGGAATATAAAGTGTGGTCTCTGTTTCTGTGCATATTGTGATTCAGTTGGGAAGATGGAACCCACTGGCACAGGTGAGATGAAAAACTTGATGAAATAACTCAGCAACACAGGTACGTAAATCCTAAGAAAATCAAATCCATGAGATTCTAGATTAAAGGAATTTTCAGTATGGGATGATATCAGGAAGCAGTTTCTAGAAAACCTAAGATCCTAAACTCTCTGTGTGAGTCCAGGGAGGGCATAAGAAAATGAAAGTCGAAGATTAAAAACGAGGTTGTCAATCTTTTTCACTATGAAACTAACTCAAATCCCTAGAATCACCCACAGTAACCTAAAGAAACAATTTATGCTCAGTCTTTTGGCCTGTGGAAAGCGTTTATGCAGCTTCCAAATAATTTAGACCCAGAGGAAAGAGTACACATTGAGAGGATCTGGTCTGATATTTGAGATGCTTCTGAGAACATCACTTTCTGAAACAGCAGAATACTAAGAAGTCAACTGTGAGAAAGTGAAAATTAACTTACAAGCAACAGTGGAATTGTCAACTACTTCTTTTAATTTTTTTTTTTTTGTCTTCCTGAAAAAGATGAATTTGGTACATGGTAATTAGCTGCTCTGCTTTGCTTCCTCTTTGCAACCTGATGGGCCCTACCTTATGAAACAATCGTCGTTCCGCACTGTAGACATTTCTTAACAAATGGTGAAAGCGTGTGCTCACCCAGACAGATGAAAACACCGTGTGGAATGACAGGAAGCTGTGTTAGAGGGCAAGATTGCTGTGGATGTGCAGTTCCTCCATCTAAGGTGTTGGGGACGTTCATTCCTTTTCAAATCTTTTGGGAAGGTGGATACAGCAGTTCAAGAAAGGAGATGCCACTATTCTGACAAGTTAATTAAGCTTTCACTTCTGAGTATTATATGTATGGCAAAGAAGAAAAACCTTAATTTTCTTTGTACTGTCTGACAAAAAAGAAACAGAAGATAAATGCAGGCAGATTCTTTCAAAGTTTTTCTTATTACTGATTCCTAGTCTGCAGAACAGACATTTTAAAGCCTAAATCAGAACAAATGAAAAGTCTCAGTATCTTTTATCTTTCTGTAATTTACATATGTATATACATATATCAATAGATATAAGGATGTTATTCACCAAAACGTGAAAGCTGAAGGACCCATACTTGGGTTCTTCCCTATGTGTGCTTCCTTCACTTCCACTTCTTTTCACCAGGGTAGAAAATGAACTATCCATTGTGGGAAGCAGAGTTTTGCACCCCAGCCCCACCGATTTTTACTCTATGATGTTTCATCTGGTTATATTACATGGCAAAAGGAAGTTTGCAAATGCAACTAAGTATACTTTAAGGAGAGTATCCTAGATTATTCAGGTGGACCCAATATCATCATGAGCCCTTAAGATCAGAAAAGGTACAGACATTCAAAGCATAAGATGAATTCAACATACCTCTGTTAGCTTCGTGATGAAAGGGGTCACATGGCAAGGAAATGGGAACTTCAGTCCTACAACAGAAAAGAACTGAATTCTGTCAACAACAGGTAAGCTTGAAAGAATATCCTAAGTTCCAAGTGAAAGCTATCACCTTGACTGACACTTTGATTTTATGATGGTGAGATCCTAGATAATACAGCCAAGCTGCACAAGAATTCCGACCTACAGAGACTATGAGCTAATAAGTGGGTAGTGTTCTAAGTTGCTAAGATCATGATGATTTGTCAAGGCAGCAATAGAAAAGTAATATGTCTGGATTATAACCAAAATATTGTCTTACATTTAAGTGATAATGTTATAATTTGTCCTTTTTTAAAGATGTTGTACACATTTTTGATAAACACCACTGAATATACAATATACATGTTGTATATACACATACACATATCTAGGCAGACCTGTTTCTAAAGAAGTTTTATCCCTCAAAAATGTTTCGTCAGGTAAGTCTTCAAGCGAACTACAAGCTATTTTCTAATTGAACTAATTTACATGAATCAAGAGGCTAACTACATTTAAGGTCTTATTAAATAGGGTTGTGGCTAGATATTTGAGGTCAAGGACTATGGATCTAGGGAGGAAGTGCTATAATGGGCATCTATGGTTTGTTGTCTGACACTGTTTCTCCTCCTTCATGGTACAGAGACAATGTTTCTCTGCACAACACCCAAACACACACACACACACACACACACACACACACACACTTGCTCTCACTGTTAGCATCTTGTTTGGGTAGAACTAAACCCCCTTCTACTTCCAGAGGTGGACCCTGATTGCATTAGGCTAATCTGAATTCACCATCCTTATGACCATGGTAGATGGTTTAAGAATGGGTACTTTACTCAGACATAATCCAATTGGCTCATTGTGTTACATCTCCCTGGTCCAAGGATATTGGTTTGGGGCCTAGGTTAGGCCAATCAAAATGAACCTAAAGGATTTTACTAAGAATTCCAGGACATAGGGTCCTTCCTTCCTTGGCGGGCACAAACAAGAAAGCATGAAACCCCAGTTGTTGCTGGAAGCAGTCTTAGAGCTACAAAATGAGAACCAACTTGAGATTAAAACCAACATTAAGGAAGTGGATTAGAGACAACAAAAATACAAAAATAGCCTCACAAACGCTGTTAGGCTCCAGTGAATTCTCTTCTGCTCCTAGACTCCAGTTAGATGAGCCAGTAAATTTCCTTTTTAAATAGAGCCAGTCTTAGTTGGGGTTTCTGTTTCTTGCAGTTAAAACATCCCTAAATTGCAGAAAGTGACGGGAAAGTGAAGAGTAGAGAAGACAAACTCATACTTCGCAATGTTGTTCAAGGCTAGTTAGGCCTGCGGTTAGCCTTGACCACCTTGCTTCTCTCAGGTGTGAGTCTAGGTCATAATTTCCCGAGTGCAGCTCTCCCAGAATAAGCAAGGCCATGGGATAGTAAGCATCTCACAGGTTTCTTTTGCTTATTCTTTTCAGTACATTCCTTCACCTTTGATTGTGATTTTTTTCTCTAAGTAATCTACCTTTTTCTTTACATGGGAGTTCTCATGTGATTATTCGGGAAAAGTTGATGAAAGATGAAAGCAAATAATCATTAGAGGCAATGAACTGTTGGGAGACTTCTTATTTGGGGGTTATATTTCTATTTGGGGACTTTTGTGTTCCAGGCCATTTAATTCATCCACTGTCCTTGCATTTGTCTTACGTCCATCTCTTCACTCGATATATTTCTTCCCGTCACATTCTGAGCAGATTTTGCAAAAATGATGAGTGAAAAATCTCAAAATATATTAGTGCTAGTGAAAGGAAAAACAAAAGATAATCTTGGCCTCCTTTGCATTATCCACCTGACAATTTGCCCTGAAGTAATCCATTGAGGCAAATTGAGAAATCTGTGTCACTTATACATATATTTGAACAGAACTGCCAAAGCTTGTCCAGACAAGTTTTCTCATTAGGCAAAATCCATTTATGACAAATCCTTATTCATTTATTTTCAATATTACGTTATGGTAATATGTATATTTACACATATGAACATTACATACCCAATACTGAAAATCCTTAATCATGAGATAAATCTATTTCTTTTAGATTATAAATTATAAGAAGATCTAGCTGAGCTTTATACTAAGAGAAAATTGTAAAAGAGGGCCACCTGGGTGGCTCAGTGGTTGAGCGTCTGCCTTCAGCTTAGGTCGTGATCCCAGGATCCTGGGATCGGGTCTGCATTGGGCTCCCCGCAGGGAGTCTGCTTCTCCCTCTGCCTGTGTCTCTGCCTCCTCTATGTCTCTCATGAACAAATACATAAAATCTTTTTAAAAATTGTAAAAGAAAAATAGGTAAGATTAGTAGTAAACCCATATATAGTTTTTTTTTCATGTATTAGTCCAATTTTGGTATGGGTTTTTTTTTTTAAGTTTTTATTTTGATTCCACTTATCATACAGTGTTACTCATTTCAGGTATACAATATTATAATATAACACTTCCATACATCTTCCGGGTCTCCTCATAAGCGCACTCCTTAATTCTCATCACCTGATTTAACCCATCTTCCCACCATATCCCTCTGGTAACCACTAGATTGTTCTTTATAGTTAAGAATCTGTTTCCTGGTTTGCCTATCTCTCTTTTCCCCTTTGCTTTTTTGTTTTGTTTCTTTCTCTGACCGAATAATTTTGCTTAGCATAATAACTCACTAGTTTTATCCACATCATTGTAAATGGCAAGATTGCATTCTTTTTTATGGCTGTGTAATTATATATATATATATATATATATATATTCATCAGTAGATGGACACTTGTGTTGTTTCCATAGTTTGGCTACTGCAGATAATGCTGCTGTAAATATTGGGGCATATGTATCCCTTTGAATTTGTGTTTTTGCATTCTTTGGGTAAATATCTAGTAGTGAAATTGCTGGATTGTAGGGTTGTTCTATTTTTAACTTTCTGAGGAATCACCATACTGTTTTCCAGAATAGCTGCACTAGTTTGCATTCTCACCAAGAGTGCGAGAGAGTTCCCCTTTTTTCACATCCTTGCCAATACCTGTTGTTTCTTGTGTTGTTGATTTTAGCCATTCTGACAGGTATGAGACGATATCTCATTGTAGTTTTAATTTGTATTTCCCTGATGATGAGTTATGTTGAGCATCTTTTTCATGTGTCTGTTGGTCATTTGTATGTCTTATTTGGAAAATGTATATTCATGTTTTCTACTTATTTTTTTAAGGATCTATTTCTTTATTTTGGGGGGACACACATGAGAGAGCATGTGAATGGGAGGAGGGGTAAGAGGAGAGAAATAGAGAATTTTCAAGCAGACTCCCCACTAAGTGTGGAGCCTGACATGGGGCTTAATCTCATGACTTGTGAGATCATGACCTGGGCCAAAACCAAGAGACTCATGCTCAACCAATTGAGACACCCAAGCACCCCTCTTTTGCCTATTTTTTAATTGGATTATTCGTTTGGGGGGTATTGAGCTTTGTTGCTGTTTTTTTTTTTAAAGTGATAGAACTTTATTAAACGCACTACAAAGGAGCAGTGGTCAGGACAGCAAAGGAGAGACTGTCTGTGCTGAGGGAGCGGTGAGGGGCCATAGTTATAGGGAGGAGTAAGGGAAGATGGAGACATATGGAATTTTCCCTTTTTTGGTAATCTTAGGAAGTGTACCTGGTGGTAATTTGTCACTTATGGCTTTTGGCTATTTCAGGGTGGGTTCCTTAATGAGACGGTCTGCATTCAGCTCAGTGGTCACTGTGGGTCCTTTGACCTTGGATGTTGAGTTTTATAAGTTCTTGTATATTTTGGCTATTAACCCTTTATTAGGCATGTCATTTGCAAATATCTTCTCCCATTCTGTATGTTGCCTTTTAGTTTTCTTGATTGTTTCCTTCACTGTGCAGAGCTTTTTATTTTGATGGAGTCCCAATAGTTTATTTTTGCTTTTGTTTTCTTTGCCTCAGGAGACATATGTAGAAAAAAGTGGGTATGGCAGATGTCAGAAGGCTTACTGCCTGTGTTTTCCACTAGGATTTTTATGGCTTCAGGTCTCACATTTAGGTCTTTAATCCATTTTAGATTTATTTTTGTGTTGAGTGTAAGAAAGTGGACCAGTTTCATTCTTTTGCATGTTCCCATCCGGTTTTTCCTTCAGTATTTGTTGGAAAGACTCTCTTTTTCCTACTGGATATTTTTTCCTGCTTTGCCAAAGATTAATTGACCATATAGTTATGAGTTCACTTCTGGGTTTTCTATTCTGTTCTATTAATCTGTGTGTTTATTTTTGTACCAGTACCATGCTGTTTTGATCACCGTAGCATTGTAATATAACTTAAAGTTTGGAACTGTAATGCCTCAGCTTTGCTTTGCTTTTTCAAGATTTCTTTGGCTAATTGGGGTCTTCTGTATTTCCATACAAATTTTAGGATTGTTTGTTCTAGTTCTGTGAAAAATGCTGTTGATATTTTGATACGGATTGCATTAAATGTCTAGATTGTTTTGGGTAAGTATAGACATTTTTGACAATAATTGTTCTTCAAATCCATGAGCATGGTATCTTTCCATTTCTTTATGTCCTCTTCAGTTTCTTTTATCAGTGTTTTAGAGTTTTCAGAGTATAGGTCTTTCACTTCTTGATTAGGTTTATTCCTAGGTTATCTTATTTTTGGTGCAATTGTAAGTGAGATTGATTCCTCAATTTCTCTTTCTGCTGCTTTATTATTACTGTATAGAAAGGCAACACATTTCTGTAAGTTGATTTTATATCTTGCAATTTTACTGAATTCATGTATCAGTTCTAGCAGTATTTTGGTAGAGTCTTTTGGATTTTGTATATAGACTATCATATCACCTGCAAATAGTGAGTTTTACTTCTAAAGAAATTCATGCATATTTCAAGTTCCTACTTCAAGACCCTTCTCTAAGTTTTAATGGCTGCCTAAAATTCCTTTAATATGGATAAAATTTTTGTTATCTTAAAATAATTGGTGAAAGGCTTAATGTACAAGTATAATTTTTTTCATACTAAAGTTAAATGTCAGTTAAACTTTCCTGTGAATAAGGTTTAATAGTGGATATGATAGTAGAGACCCAGAAAAAGAAGTATAAAAGTTGGAAAAGGGAGTTTAAGAAGTTGGAAACAAATTGCAAGTTTCATAATAAATTTATGTTTTAAACTTTAGCCTGTGATAGCAAATTTACCTGTAACTACTTTTCCTGACTAAGATTATTTGTCAAGGACCTGAGAAAATAACCAAATCAGCTTCCCCTATTTTGTTTTAATTGCTCTATATTCTTAGGTATTGCCTAATAGAACATTAGAATTGATGGAAAGAAAGTAGACTTTTCTTTAGAATTGTTTATATTTAGGGTGCTGAAAATCTTTCTTTGTATTATTAACTTTTAACATTATCATTTTAACATCTTCAATTTCTTCCTCAGGCCAGTTTGCTAAAACCTCTTGTTACATGTTGATATTGGTTAATTAAATCTGAAACATTCTCATAACCAGGGTTCTTTGGAGCATCTTTTCTCAGGATCTTTACTACTTTAAAGTACATTCTGAATTTCCAAGAGGCATAACGATTTTCAATCTCATGGTATCTTCTTGTTTTCTTCCAGAACACCTATGTATACCTCATATGACACAAGTATTTCTCAGAAAACCTAGATAGATGATAGATAGATAGATAGATAGATAGATAGATAGATAGATAGATAGATGTAAAAGGAAAACTGTGCTGTTATTGTTAGTTCAAGGTCAGTTTCTCAGTCCTTATCTGGACCAGTTAATTTTGCTTTTCCTCAATACTTGTACTTTTGTCTACCTCCTTTCCACCTTTCTACCAGGCTCATAAGTGAGGTTGAAAGTGATGGTGCCATCACCATTAGTCCAAACTTATCCTAGTATTAGAGAAGACAATCTACAGTATAAATCTATTTCAATTTAAGTTAATAACAGTACCTTTTACATTCAAAAGGCTACTTTTACCATTCTAGAGAAAGGTTAGCTTTTCTCCCAGATTTATCCTTCCACACTTTTTTTTCTCTTCTCAGGATCTGCTAAAGAATTTAGAGTGGAAGACGTAATGATATCTGATGTTGTTGATACAACCAAATGCCTTCTTTTCAGGTTTGAACAAAGAAGAACAAGACAACTAAAAGTGAAATTAGACTGTTGGTTCCAATTGCCAAATAATCATTTATTTTCAAACTTTCCCATTCTTATCTTAGTGTATTGATATTCCTGTCTTTTTGCTCTTGCTCACTTCTTTAAAAATCGTATTTTTATTTTTTAGATATTATTGTATTGGATTGATATTAATACTATTGTCATATCATCAAGATTACATTTTTATTTCTAAGTGCACATGTTTATTCAGATTTGAAAAGAATGCATGTGGTCAAAAGTATGCAATTATAATGATCAAGTATCTATGAAATAAAAAATTAAAAGATCAAAGAATTTTAGGAAGAGGAACCCAGAATATCATGCTATACAAGACAAATGGTTTCTCAGAAAGTTTAGGATTAAAAAATGTGTGTGTGTGTTTGTGTATGTGTGTGTGAGGTGGATCTGAAGGATTCAATATGACCCCCCCCCCAAAAAAAAGTCCTGCTTGCATCCTAAAGGACAAAAAAAGCACCATCCTGTATTCTTAAAGCTTTATATGTGACTATAAGCAGAATCAATAAAAGGAAGACTTATGAGATGAATTGTAACTCAGTCTAAGTAAGAATAAAGCCTGCACCTAGATTCTCTGATGCCCTGTCTCCATGCTCAAGAAGAAAGTCATAATGTTCTCCTAATCTTTATTTTTATATCTTTAATGTTAAATTTTTAGTTCTTTCAAATTGGTCATCTATGCTAATTGTGCCATTAACATCATTATAAAAAAGTCTTAATATCCACAGGTTTACACTAATAAAGACCTCATGGAATTCATTCCTTCTATTTTACCAGTTTTAAGTGAGGCACCTCAGTTAAGCTTGCAATCCTCTTAGTTCTAATTGTTCTGTACCCAAGACGTCCTCTGAAACAATGACTCATTGTTCACTGTACTATTTTTCCAAAGTTGCAGATTTTATGTCCTTAATTCACCTTAGAACCATTTCATTTCTATTGAAATGGGACTACATATTATATAAATAATAATTTCACACCCTTCATTACTGACAAGCTACATTATGGAGGATGGAAAGGACCCAGAATTAAATGTACCCTTTCTGCCATTATTTCCTCATAACCTTTGCTTTGTATGCTCACTTCTCCATTGAGAGATGGTTGAAGCAGTCCAGTTTTCAGTACTATCACCATGGCTCTGTGTTAAATTTGAGCTATGAGAGGGCCCGCCTTCGAAACATCAACATGTAGTCTACTGAATAGAAGAGGATAATGGGAATGAGTCACTTGAGGAAGAGATTGGACTAATTAGAGGTCAAAAAGGACCATTTGTCAATATTGTGTACTTTATGTTACCAGCTCAATAGATTTTGGTTCAAGTATGCTGAGATCTCTTATCTGATAGAAAAGTTTCTTCTTATTTATTTAAAACACTGAGCTTGCATTTTGGCCAGCAAATAAAGTCTTGTGGGACTTCTCTAAGTCTTTCAACACATGCAAAGTGAAGAATTAGAGATATGCAAGCCAGGTCAACAGACATTTTAGTGGTTCAGGCTCAAATTCCTTCTCCATATCAACATATGGACCAAAACCAAGTGCAGGGCTTAGTTGAGTTTTTAAATTTCCAATCAAATTTGCATAAGGCACTTTGCTTTGAATTAAAAGAGATGCCGAAAGTCCTCCAGAACCCCGAGAAACCCTGAAAGTCACAAATGAGGGTGTGTAATGATCGGGAATGATTGACGCTTAGGATAATAAGAACGGGGATATGACTAAGTTCAAGTTTATCCAAAATATTGAAAACCATTTCCTATTCTAAATTATGAAAAGGAAAAAACAGTGTTAGTGGGAGTGAAAAGACTCAAAGGGCATTTGGACAAAAATGACTATAAATGGAATGATAGCAAGCTCTGGTAATTATACAGAGCTGCAAAGTTTTTAGAAGTTTTGATTGGTATCTCATGGGCTTTTTTAGCTTTGACACTTGCTTCCTGATGTGTTAAAAGTGTCCGTTTTTTTCTCTCTCCCATATCTTTTGCAATACTTGGTATAACTTTATTTTCCTCAAGTCTGATAAGGAATATGACTATAAACCAAGGAACAAGAGAGTTCAATTCAAAGGAAATGGTTTTACACCTTACTAGTGTAGTTAGGGAAAAAAAAAAATGGTTCATCAGTTACCAAATAACTCCTCCCTAGAAACACTTCAAATTAGATTCCTGCTATAAGCTACAGAGGTGTGGTGGAACTGAAATTGCTGGTGTTTCCACATAGCTGATCATACATGGAGCTCTCCCATGCTCCGGGTTTGTTTGGGACCTCAAAAATCTTCTGCGCCATCTAATGGAAACAATGCAAACTGCAGCTTGCTTTGGTGGTCAATACTCTCCAGTTCTTCAGCACAGATCAATACAGAGTAGATGAAAGCTATAGAAACTTAACAGATCAAATACCAGCCGCTCAATGTAATGGCTTGGGGGAATTGGCCCTCAGTTTTATAGTGTACACAATTCAAACTTGCCCAGGGTAGCATGATTTCAACATGCAAACAAATTAAAATATACTGTATCCATTCATAGCAGACAATGGGGTATAACTCACATGATTTGCCAAACCAAGATCCAGAAGATTCCAGGTTTTATTTTCTCAACTAGAGCATTCATTTGCAAGTTAGTGCCGTATTTCTTTTTCACATCTATGCTACAAGTACAATGTCATTTAATTTTCAAGGTGTTTATCACTTTCAAAAACCGTGAATTTCATGAATGGCACGCCAGAGTCTACACCAAGAATTGTAAACTCTAATGCAAACAGAGCTAAGGACGTAATTTAAATTAAAAGTGAAGAAAGTGAAGAAGTTATGGTGCAGTTAAGTATGGGGTCTTGGAAAAGTGAAATCATACTCTCTGTCTGAAGGGAATGAGTGCTACTCAGCAACAGGTGATTGTCATCCAGTGACAACGTCCAACAGAAGTCAGAAATCTGTAATCTTATGTATATTTCCTTAGTTTTTAAACACTTGTTCACGCCAAATGCATCTGTGGTCCAGATATGACCTAGAACTAAGACCCACCATTTGTGGTCGCTGGTTTACCATAATCCAAGGTAACATAATGAGAATATAGTTATAAGTCCCAGTTACCGGAATCACTTGGGTTGCAAATCCTTTGAGAAATAAGTGCTCTTATATTTTAATTAATATGCATAGATTTGTCTTAACTCTACACGGTGATGGAGAGTATCAAATCACACATATTGTACAATCCTTCTATTATTCTTGGCCAAGTAGATCTAAGTCTAAAATGCACTACATCCATAGCCAGACTGTCGCCTGTGCAGTCCTGGGATAAAAGGCAGCTGTCCAATTTTGTCAAACCACAGTTTCTATTAGTCCCAGCCCTTGAATTGGAGACAAGCACACACAAATGAATGAAAAGTGGATTTCAGCATTTGAAAGGTGTTTTCATGTAACCATCAATATACTTTTATATATCTTGGGCAAAAAAATGTAAAGGAAGTGACTAGCAATTAACTAAAATTCAAACATGTAGAAAATATAAAGAACGATAAAAGATATGAGGTGTTAAAATGAATGAACCCAACCAAAGATACGTTTTCTCCCTAAAAATGTTTTAGATTTGAGGGTTTGTTTGTTTTTCAATCCTTACCCTCTACTTTCCAGACTCTGTTGCTTGCTACCTCACTATTTTGAATTATTTCTGAAGACAAAGTCCCTTTAAATAGAATGTCTGTTTCCCTCTCTCATAGACTCATAGTGCCTGGAGGGACTTCTTTTATCAGTGTTGGGGCAGGTGAATGCCCAATCCACACACTTTCTAATGGTACCTTTGACAGCAGATTAGCATCTTATAGATCAAAATGTCCCATCTTGGTAGCCAGTATTAATCTGCCTCTCCACTGGTCAGTTGTTCTGTTCCACAACTGGATCCTGAGTTCAGGAAACACTCATAGTACAATGCACATTAAGGACTTAGCACAGCAGTGGGCATATATAACATAGATAATCATTATTCTCCTCCAGGGCCTGCCAGAAGAGATGCTCCTTTTTACTTTATAAGAAGCAAGTAGGGATTCTATGGTGACAAAAAAGCTTAGCAAGAGTTGAATCTCCTTCCTGTCAGTTCCCTTTTGCATAGTGTACCTGTACCTGGTGTTTTGTGGGATGGAGGTGGAGGGAGAACTTCATCAGCAGTGAAGTAGGAAGAAAGGATGGTGGTAAGATAATTCCAGCTGAAGGGACTAGTCTGATCACTACTATTATCATTATTAAAATATTTCAAAAAAATTTCACATTCATTTCTTGTCCATCATTTTTCAAGTATCTTAAAAGCAAGAGCTATGTCTCTTTTCCTTTGCAATCTTCTATTCTACCTTAACATCCGGTCATACATGTAATAGGTTTTCAAAAAATGAATGACAAATAAATACATGAGTAAGATACCAATTATTTTTGTTTCATTATAAATATTATCTTTGGGATTTCAGACGGTTAACAACATATTTGCAAACAGCAGTTTATCTGTTGTACATTGATATTAATCCTCCTTTATGGAAGTTAGGATTCACTGATGGCAATGCAGTGCAATCTCAATAAGGTATAGAGATAATGAGTTAATATTTACCAAATAAAATAATTTTGATGCTTTGTTGACCATTTTGTGAGACTTACTATTGCCTCCTTGGTGGCATACTGAATTGGGGTTAGATAGTTAAGAAGCTTAGATAAAATTAAATCGTTAACTTTCTTCTTTAATACTTAACTAAGAATTTTGAGTAGATTTTAAAACAAAATTATATTTAGAAATGGATATCTTCAAGGTACGAGCTACTGAGAATTCTCTAAATGGTCCATAAATGACACATTGTACACTCTAGTCCTTTAATCTTATCTGACTTCTTACTTTTGCTATCTCATAAATGAGGCTCAGCACACCAGATATTCTCTGAAACTATGACCTAGTAATGATGATTCACTATTCCCTCTATGAAATATCCTTGCTTTAATCTCAACTTCACCTTCTTCCAGAGTCTTGGATCTATTGACCCTAAATTCAGATTCTGTTTTTGCCTTTATTAAGTTTTCTGTTATAGCATTATTAAGTTCTTCAACATTTGAATCTGAAATATTCATTTTCTCCATATAAGCCTATCCCATTATATCCTAAATGTCCCCAGTTGTTTTTTTTTAATTGTTCCTAGTTTTTTAAGGCCCAATCTATTCTCCTCCCCACCACCTTCAGCCCTGTGAGACCCAGCTACTATTCCTGGACTAAGAAACAGTCACATGAAAGAGCTTTTTTGTTCCACCCTGTTAATAGAATGAAAAAAAATTATGAAGCTTGGAAAACTGTCATCTTGTTTTGTGCAAGGAACCCTAGGCAGTTCAATGTTGGGAATTCAGCAAATTTTAGATTTATAAAATCCATTCACTCTAATATATTTTAAATGCCAAAATATTATGGGAACATTGTTCCCAAGAGTTAGCAATCTGGTTTGAAGGCATAAGTGGCAGGGGTTGATGGCAAGAGAACCAGAAAAGGCCATTTCTCTCAGCTGAATCATGAGCACTAGGGATTGGCTAAGAACATGTCAGTAGAATGAAGCAATTCCTACGGAATGAGCCTTGGCCAGGAAAGCACATTGATGTTGGACAGAAGGAAGGCAATATCTATGGCTTCAGCTTTGTTGCAGCAAAATCTTAATTAACATGATTCTCTCCCTTTGGCTTTCACTGTCTTTTAGATTTGCAAGGAAAAGGATTATAACATATGAGTACCAGAAAACCATTCTTTCCTCTTCAGGGTTTGATGGCATCCTCTTTTGCGCAGAGGATTAATTATTAACTCACATTTATTATCATATTAACACTGTGTATTTTCTCAGTTTTAAAAATAATATATGCCCATTATACTAATTGGGAAATTTCAAAAGTATAAAGAAGAAAATTATAATTCACAAATTAGATAAAACAATTGTTAATTTTTTGCTATGTTTCTTGTCAGTACTTTATGTATCTTTAATTATTTATAATCATGCCATCCTGTCTTTTACTATTTAAAAATTCATTTAAAATGTTCTTCTATTTATTTAAAAATGCTTTTTGAGCATATTTTGAATGTATCTATGTCCTTAGGATTTTGCTTATATAAATAGACCATAATTTACTTCGCCATCCTCCTTTGTTACCCACTGTGGTTGTGATTATTTGAGATTATGCTTTATTTTCTCTTCCTCAAATAAATGAAGTATAATTTCTAAAGCTAAAGGTAGACTCTCCCATCCTGTCAGGTCATTAACTTGGAATGAAAATGATTCAGGGGGAATTGGAACAACAAATTTTTGCCTGTCCATGATATAGTTCAAAGTTGGACAATGAACTGCTTAGCTATTAAACCAAGTCTAATAATGTCTGATACGTCACTGAGAAAAATCATCTTTCTTTACATATTTTACCAAAAGGAAATGTGGGAATTGAAAAGGTTTATTATCTGAAGTTAACCCAATACTTCATATTCAGGGTCTGTGTTAAACATTGTGTAATGTCTTCTTACAGAGTTTCATTAGACCAGAACTCTGGTGCTATTCATTTATGCGTATTTACGTTTTTATTTTAAAATACTCTTAACAAATGATCCTTTTATATATATACTATAAATCCAATCCAATATTTATAAAGAAACAATAGGCATTTCTGTATTTTGTGTTCAATATATTGTTCATATTGAATTCTCCATAGACAGTAATAAGCAAACAATATAAGCCCATCAATATTAAATACAAAATCTTAATCACAAATGAGTTGTAATTGGATTCAATTGCAAATGGGTTTTTTTTCCCCTCACAGCACAATTAAAATTTACTCACAGATTTTTTCATTAGAAAATAAAATCAGCTGCTTAGTTCTAAAAATGTACTGTGACAAGAGCAAGGACATTTTCTCTCTGCTGGTTTTGTTTCTTGGGCACTATAATACTCTGGGTTTCAGTACTCAGTATCAGTAACCTATTCTGCAGGGGCAAGGATTCTTTCAAGATAAAACAGAGTCTAAGACATTGCGAAGCAATAATATCATAAACTACTTAGACGCCAGTTGCCGGGAAGCCCAAGGCATCTTCCCTCCAATATATCCTGGGCTTATATATGTTAGGATTAAATCAAGAGCACATTTCTGTGGAAGTTCATGCTAGCCTCAGTCCACTCTTCCAATGTGGATTTTGTCTCTTCCATGGACAGAAAAATATCAAACCAAAGTATACCCTTCATTTCCAGTCTCAGAAAAAGAAAAAAAAAAAGTAGAAAAATAAGACTTCAGAATTAAACCAGGATCCACTTCTCAAACAATCTGGTTGAAGCCAGAATGGAGACACATGAGAGAAATACTGGAGTTTGGCAAAAGTGAGACCAAAATTTCTCCACTTCCGGTAAGAGAAGGCCTCTTTTTCCTCTCTCTAGAGGTTTTGTCTAGACACTGATAAAGGTTGTCCTGGATGATTAACTGATTAGACATATTTATAGGAGACACTTTGCCAGATTTGGAGTAACCAAGAAATTTGGCTAAGCTAAGTCATTCAAAATGTGGCTACCATTTTTATTCAAAACTCACAGTCACATGTACATTTTTAAACTAGAGTTTATTAATTAACCGTTTTTGCAGTTATGTCTTTCCACTTTGTCCTTTAGCTTCTGTCATTATGTCCTTCTCAGTAGAATCCAGATACTGAGAAAAGATTAACTCTTGAGCTCTGTAAATGTTAAATAAACTTCCATAGATTATGAGTGTTGAGGACACAAAAGGCAAAGTACATGATCTGTGCACATGTGCACACTCATGTGTAGCTCTCTGATCCCTTTTTAAACAAATATTAAAATGACAAAGGAAGAACTATGTCACTGTTTTGACATCCTTTTTTCCTTCCCTTTTAACTGTAAGTCTGTACGCATTCCACCAAAATTTTTTAAATGAAAAAGGCAAGATTCTAATAATAAATGTGCAATGAGATGAAGATCAGCTCTGAAATATAAGTATTATAAAGGTGAGCTGTCAGGGCTCTAGGCCAATCTTTTGATCTGCTTTAAAAATATTATCCTCAAAAAAACCACAATTTTCTTAGGTTTTAAAATAGTATTATGATATTTAAGGAGAATATTTGGGTCTTTAGTGCTATGTTTGAGGCAAAGTTCTCAAAAGCTTTAGAAGAAACTAGTGGATATCTTGCTGAACTCTGAAAAGAGAAAAGATTCTAAGCTTTAAGAAAGAAAAGAATAAGTTTTCATCTTTCCCCAAAGATTATATTCTCTGTTGTAAATGAGACAGATTTGATTTCTAACTATAATACTCCTCTCCTCCCCATTCCCTACTTTACCTCTAGCCTTTCTTAGGTCTGCTTTCCAATTGAACCCATTAGTGAAGGAAAGGCCAAAGTTTGGGGTATCCTGGAAAGAAAGAGTAGGAACATCTTTTGTTCTTAAGATTCAGCTACAACTCTTATTTTTTTTTTTATTTATTTTTTTTATTTTTTTATTTTTTTTTTTCAGCTACAACTCTTAAACCCCTGTACCTGGTTGCCAGTAAAAATCCCATTTCTCATGCAGAGAAATCTGTCATGTCACATCAGTGAGAGCTCGGTCTTTCAGGTCTGAATGCATGTAATTAAGTGATTTGTGGTAATGGTAGACATCGAAATGCAAAGTGAGAGGTTGATGTTGTGCTTGGCGGTCAAGCCATGTGGCTGCCTATAGCTGGGGATATCTACTTTGGGTTCCTAATTGCATCAACAACTCATTTGCACATAGAACTTTCATGGGTTTATCATCTCTAGGGAAAGCACTCAGGGTTTTCAAATGAATAATGAATTTATACTGATTCAGTCCAGTTTTGTTTGGTTTCCCTTGGCTGGTGACTATTGGCATGCAGTTTGTGATGGCTGGTAAGAGACCCAGAAGCAGTTCGTTGCTATGGAACTCAAGGAAATGCCATGACTGGTTTATATGATGAATATATGATACTCTTAGAAAAGACATAATCTGCCACATAGACATAGAGGAGATCTAGTTAGAGTTAACAATGTGGATACGCAAGAGGAGATTCTGGTTAGCTGAACCAAAACCAAGAACTCTCACACTGCTTTGGTAGGGATTGCTGAGGCAGACCAGAACATTTGGGGCCTGATGTCAATGATATTTGATACAGATCTGTTTGGAATATGGAACAAAGTAAAAGGACTCAATTTCAAAGATGGGACATATCTAATAACTTTCTTTGTCTCTTGGCTCATCCAATAGGATAAATGTTACAATAAAATCATTGCTGGGGAGAAAAACAAACTCAAAGGAAAACCAATAAAAATAGTTTAACTTAATCCTAACCTAAATGGTGTTGACTTTCCTCTTTGCCATTTCTTCTTATGATCAGAAGATGCTTCCTATTGAAAAGGACATTAGATAATGTGCTGGAATAGCTCCTTGGTGAATACATCTATTAAAACTTATCCTCTAAACTCATCTGCCACATGGTATCTGTTGCTGCACTGGCAATAAATCCTCAGGGATAGAGGATGAAAAACTCAGGGGGATCTGGCAAAGTCTGGAAATAGAAATAGACCATCTGCCTCATGGAGAAATTGACAAGAGACTCAGAACAGATGCAGGCACCCCTTCACCATGAGGCAGATGGATAAAGAGAGCAAATAGAACCCAAAGCTGATTCTGGGAGACAAATAAGTAAAAGGCATGGGAGAAGGCTGGTTCTGAAGGATAAAGTACAAATTTATCAGTCTGAGCTTGAAGCCTCTCATAGTATGGCTCCACTCTGGTTTTCCACACCTATCCTTTACTACTCTCCCTAAACACATCTTTCCAGCCAGAAATACTAATTTGGCATCATCCAAACATGACTTTTACATTCATGACACTCCTGCCTCCTTTTTGGCAATGCATATTTTACCCACACTTAAAGGCTCTTTTCTCTGCAAAATCTTCCCTAAAACTCATAATGATCTCTTTCCTTCATAAATGTTCAGCATATATTGTTTATGCTTCTCATTTTACAATGAAGTGGTATTGTGCTTTGGATAAAAATTCACATTTTTTTTCACAGTGAACTATAAGATTTTATCTAACTGAACCCTATTCCTCTAATTTATCCTGTGTAAATCTCTGCATGGCCATGCACCAGCTACATTTGGCTGCTTAGAGGTTTTGAACGCATAATGTTGCTTTCCATCTCATAACTTTGGCACAAGACTCTACTCATTTGAGTATCAGAAAAAGAAAAGACCACTGGGATATTAAGGTGAAGGAAGCAGAGGGAAGTTAGGGAGGGCGGCATCTCGGGCTGAGCGCAAAGGTGACTGAGGAATAAAGGAAATGTGGGAGGAACACCTGTGGGGGCAGGTAAGCAAAGGACATGGGGGAGAGACCAGAATTTCCAAAAGCTAAAGGGAGAACAGTCAGTGGAAATTCTGACAATTGATCATTGAATTTCTTGGTCTTTAAGACCAGGCATGATGTTTAAAGAGAAACAGCTGGGGGCAACAGAGGAGCGACGCAAAGGGAACTATGTTGATAGTGATGAGCCTGGCATCATTTTGTTTCCTGACATTCAGGGTCAGGCTGGACAGGTTTCCTTCAGCCTTCCTGTAGTCTATAGCTGAGGAATGTATCAGATGTGCATAGGAAAACAATCATATCTAAGAAAAGTTTTCAAAAGCCAAAATTAATACTGGGGGTTTTTATGGGTTTTATTCCGAGACCCCACATCATTCAGTAGACGCTCAATCAGAAACAAGATTAGCCTGCATAAATTTATGAGACCCTTAGCTCCTCTCATTTTAAAATTCTTTTTCTATCACTAAACCTTGTTATATAAGTATCTTCTACACTATAGCGTGTGTGCGTGTGTGCACATGCCTTGGCATATTTGCTTTTCAAATAATACTAGTTGGTTTTCTATATGCCACCAGTTTTCACCAGCCTGTGGATAGGAGTAACATTGCAAATGACAATTATTCCACCTTGCATTGGCATTTCGGTACTTAACGTGTTTCTACTGTTTCTGCGAGACCTTGGCTCTCCCCACCTTTCCCCCAAACCCTTGTGTTTTGATAGTTCTGACAGCGCTTCATGTGTTTCCATATGAGGACACTGCTGGCCACAGCCACTCTTTTGTCAGGTATCGGCTCTACCTCTCTGGCCCCTCCAGAGTTCTGTGGCTGTGGCTTATACAAATTGCCTAGAGAAAATGTCCAAAAAACCTGGAGAAAAAGAAAACTAAAGTGTCCTCTACTCAGCAACATAATTTCAACTTAGTCTCAGTTCATATCCTTGCAATATATGTGTACTAGTTGACTTCAAAGAAATAGGAGCGTTGAATAGGGGATGACATTTCCTTGGAATATCCAAGATTAAGAGTTGTTTGTAAGAATGCCATAGAAGTATGCCCACCATGTTTGCAGCTCAATTTCAAGCATTTCTAGAAGGCCAAAGCCTTATTTCAGACTGTTAATAGAACATAGGTTCCAGGAAATTGTGTATAAACCCCAAGGCAGCAGAATTATGGATCTATCCCATCTCTTGACTAAAGATCACCATTACTTTGCAAAAATTGTACCACATGTTAATAACATCCTAAAGCATGAACAAAATAACTGTAGTAGGAATTTAAGCATAGTCTCTTACTCTATTATTTCTGATCAAGTGATCTAAAAGAATAAGAACATTTGTATCATCTCTGTCAATGAAAAGAGAAAGAGCTTGATTATGTGCCACACTCTTGCATCATCTTGGTTCCCCAGAATGGACTAAATCAATTGAAAGATAAACTCACTGTAGTCAGGCATATGCTGACATGTTGGCCCCTTCACAAAAGCTCATGGACAGATTTCCTCTAGACCCAAACAAACTATGTAAAGAGTCTGTTTTGATTCTTGTTAGCTTTGCACTCTCTCAGCAAGCTGCTAAGAAAATTCAAATATGGCTACTCTTTTGGAAAGAAATGGCATTCCAGAATCTTTCAGGTTTTTTTTTTTTTTTAATATAAGACAAAGTTATTTTTACAGAACAGTGCTACTCTACAAAGCATTCTTAGGATGGCATACAGTTCTGACAGTTCAGTTAATTCAGAATTTGAGCTCAATGTGTGGTTTGAAAGGCTTAAACTAATGAACATTATATGTACAAATTGAGCCTTGATGTCCTGATAACATTGGTTCACTCTGTATCTGAGGAGCCATGGCTTGTCCCCAGTAATGTGTGGTCTGTGTGGCTTAAGTTCCATGCTATTCTCAACACCTAAAATTCTCCCTGGTGATTAAGGTTTAGAAATACACAGTTAATTCATATTTGTTAAATGAAAGAATAAAAATATGTGTGTGTGTTAGAAAATTAAAGAACTAATTTAATAATGTCAAGCCTCTCATTGCTCATAATGAAAGTGTGTTTATATGTTCCAGCTTCGGTAAAGGGAACTGTCTGATGAAACTATATGTGGATACTTTGTGAAGGACTGTTTTATTTTATCTCATTAATTCCTACAACTCTGAGGTAGGTGTTAGCTTCCCCATCAGTAAAATCAGGATAATAAGACTTATTTTAAATGAGTTTTTAAGAATACACAGTTGGTAAGTGGCAGAACAAAGGCTCAAAATGAGTTTTCTAAATTCAAGGGTTTTTTTTCCCCCCTGAAATTCCACAATGTTTTCTAGATAAGGACACTGAGTTTAAGAAAAGTGGAAAATTATGTACTTCTGGGTCCCAATCTAAGGGTTTAGCAGTATATTCCACTCTGATTTAGGCAACACATTGACTGTAAATACTCCCCATAATGAGCTCTTAAAACAGAACATAGCCTTTGAGAAAAGGCTTTGTGCTGGCATGATGATATAAGAAATAAAGGTCTGGATTGTGTCTGGACACACTTCACATTACAAGTTGTGAAATAATTCAAGCATCTTTCTCAAGTATAGAGAAACATCATTCATTCTTACTATGGGGACCTTTTACTTAACCAAAGTTTTTTCAGACTGATAATTCTCCACTCTATGAGAATAGGGAAAAAGAAATCCTGCAATCTTAGTGTTTACCTGCTTAGAAAGATTCCAGCTTTGGAATAAATTAATAAAGCTTACATATCTTCTTAGTTTTCCCGTAATGATCTCAGCATAAAAAAGAAGGCAATAGCTGAGAGACTCCAGTTTTGGAAGCTACGTAATTCTAAAGACTGTAAATTCTTTTAGTATTAAGAGAAAATAAGTTGATAGAAGAGAGAATTGTTTTCTCAAAACCATAAGATACAGATAATTGTTTTGAGGCTAAGCAGCAAAACAATTATAGATCACCCGAGTCTTGAATACTGGACATTAAGTTCTCCAGTAGGCAATATGCCCTTGATGATCTTTCTGGAAGATGTTGTGATTTAATATTTTGAGGTTTTTTTGGAATGAATCTATTTCTCCAAGAGACCTTTTAATCGTACAGATGACTCTCATTATCATCTTCTAATTATACTCATTAATGGAGGTAGGAGATTGAAAGAACAGAATGGATAACCCAAGGCTGTATGTAATTTAGATACAGCTTATCCTTGGCATCAGAATCTAAATTAATACTTATAATTTGAATCATGGAACTTATAATATTCCAAGCAAAATAATAATGCTTTACAAAGAAGACAATCCATAAGAATTGCTAATTTTCCCATTACGGCACACTACCCAAAACTGCTTGGAAACCAACTCTCCAAAAGAAATCTTTCTGCATCCCTTCTTATATCAGTTCAACGAAGGTGTTCTAGATGTCTATGCTATCATCTGTCCCACACACTGAGCCAATTTTATGACCATAACAAGCTTTAAATTTAAGATACAAAATATTAGCCCCTGATTAAGGCACCTTGATTTGATCCAGCTCTGTTTTCCTCTTCACCATCCTGTATAGTCTTGCTTCACAGGCTAGATTTGAGGCTACACATTTTTATCCAATATTCTCCACTTGAAACTCACCTTTTAGAAAATAAGTCTGTCATCCTCACTCTCCTAACCTTCAGCCAACTAACTCCCAATCATCCTATAGATCTCAACATAGATATATTTCTTCCAGAAAGCCTTTTCTGCTCTTTCAATGTAGGGTTAGGGGCACCCCTTAAGGTTTAACATGATTGCCTTTTTACTGGATATAACTCTGAGTGGAGTATCATGCCACTTGAGGACAGAGACCAAATCATGTTTATACTTATGGCTAGAATAGCTACCATGGTGCCTAAAGATGATTAATAAGTACCTGCTAAAGAAAACATATATAGTGAATAGTATGTAGTATTTCTAAGTCAAATAGAACAGTTGGCAATCTAAACCTCCAAGGGGAAAATGTTCCTCTGGAATCCTAATTCAGCTAAATAATTTCAACCAGGGAGAAGAGAACAAAGAGAAGATGTAAGATATCTGGCCCCATTGTTAGAAAGACACTTTTAGTTCTTCAACGTTTGCTCTCTGTGACGTCAGGCCAGACTGCTAGGGCTGTAGAGCATTTTCTGGTTTTATATTGGCCTTTGAGATACAGATTATAATATTATCGATCGTTTTCTTAATATTCACAGGTTGTATCCCAGGAGTCTAGAAGATAACTTTGCAGTGTTTCTAGAGTTTCAAAGCAAACTGCAGATGTGATTACTTGGGATGTTTGACTATGGACAATTTTCTAATTTTTTTTCTTGAATAAGATCAATCTTTTGCCTGACAGACAATCAGAGAAAATTAAAGACTCAAGCAAAATCTCAATCTTCACCTGAGGGTTCATTAATCCAAGTTCCTTGAATTCCACTCCAACCATACTCCCAGAAGGGACATCATATTCAATTTTGTTTTAAAGCTTTATTTGATAAATAAATAAATAAATAAATAAATAAATAAATAAATAAAGCTTTATTTGCATGGAAATAAAACAAGGAATACTGTGTTGACACCTGGGAGTGGCAAGGTGTTTCTCCACTCCCAAAAGGGAATTGAGCATTTGCCTGCTTGGATTCTTTCCTTCTTCTACTCTTTCATGAGAGGTCTTTTTCACTCTTGTACTTTATCTTAGGATGCAGAATTAGACAAATACAATGAGAAAGACAAGGCTGAATAGGTTGAAGGAAAAGAAGGATTCTTGCTTGCTAAGTCAGTTGCTGGGCTCTTCATTATTATGGAGAATCCAGGTGAAGGGTCACTTCAAGAGGAGTGTAGAAAGCTACCGAAAGCCTGAGCAGCGTGAGAAGGATGGGCTCTGGTGAGAAACAGAGAGAGCTGGGGAGGCTGAGTGCCAAGAAGGTCTTTTGAGGGTTCAAGTGAGAGACTGTAGGTGTGAGAGAGATGTTGGAGGAGAGAAAGTGTTGGAAGCAATTACAAATGGGGATATTTTAGGGTTGCATATCCATTTGCCTTTTTCTAGGGAGAATATCCATATTTTTATCACATTTTCAAAGGGTCTAATGATCCAAAAGTGTTAAGAACTATTAATATATACTCAGTCACATTAAACATTCTGATCTCGAAGAACTTCTAGGAGGTACAGCCTTTCCATAGAAACACTGGCAAAGCAAATGGAACATTTTCAGAATGCAAAAAATAGGACCCATTTGTAGAGAATAGTTATTGAAAAAGACAAGCTGTCTTGGACAACAGATAATTTGTGTGACTCAGTTGTATCATTCAGTCTTTGACGTTCCTTATAGTATGGCATTAGGGCTACTTGCTAGTAGGAAGTAATATTGAGTAGCTACTATGTTGTCGGTCCAAAAGAGTGCATGTATAATGAGACCACATGTATATTTATCTCTAAATAATGATAATGGTTCAGCCCTCACCTGCATTACTAATAAATCTCCAGTTCTATTTTGTTAGTTTTTCTCTGCAGATTTTTCAAAAGCTCTAGGACTTTCAACTTGTGTCTACAAAATGGCTCTCTATTGTCTCACTTGTCTTTTTCCACTTTACCTAAAAACCTGGCAAGTGGAAGTGGAACTGTAGTCCTGAAGACTGAACTGTGATAGCTACTTAGAGATGCCAGAACTTTGAATGGCCAAAACCTGTTAACCATCAAAGTCTTCTGCTCCTAGTAGGAACCAAGACTGCCTCTTCCTGACAGCTTGATAGAGTGGTAATTCACTTGGGATTATTTCTTGCCATTGTGATACAGGTTTTATGAGAGATATTCCAAAAGTTTGCTGATTTTTTTAATGTTTTTACAAAGTAAGGGACTATTTTTTATTTCTACCTTTTTTTATTAACGAGTATCCCATAGCAACCTTGCCTGGAGTACATATGCTATATAGCTTTTCTGCTCTTCAGTTCTCTCTCTCTCCTTCTCTCTCTCATTCATTGTGGTGGGTTCCTTTAAAGCCACATGGTGGCACTCAAAATCTTTACCCTTCCACCTCCCTCATTCAGGGGGGATATTTTTAATTCACTAGTTCCTATTCCTTCCCCTTTAAGGTTTGCTTCTTTTTAGGAGTTCATGACTTTTTTCTGTACTCTCACCTCCGTTGACAGCCATCTTCATCAGACATGTAATTCTGCACATACATATCTCCATGGAGTCCTTTCTCCTTAGGAGAGCTCTGAGTCTTCTGTGTAAATCAGTGGTTGAAAATCAATACTCAGCAGGATAAGTCAAGGATCCAGCTACAATGCAGACAGATGTTGGGAGGTGGTGGTCTAATTCTACTAGCCAACAACATTAGAGTCTCAGATTCTTGATTGAACAATTTTACAAAAAAACTTCCACCTAAGATATTGTTTGTTAATTTGCCTTGATAAAAATATTAGACATGTTTTATTTTTTGGCTGCTCAGTCTGTTTGACTGTTTTTTTTTATCCTTTCATTAATTATATTTGGGAATGTACCTTGCTCATAATTTGTGCCTAACTTAATTGAAAATATGCTGTTAAGTAAAATTTACATTTTCTAATGATTTCAATCAAAGTCCAGATTTTTTTTTTCTCTTTAAATAAATTCTTTTTTCAGGATTACCTAAAAACCTGAAACCAAAAAATCCTTATTCCCTTTAATATACAAGACAAAGAGAGAAAAATAGACGAATTTGTAAAATTTACGAAGTGTCCTAATATCTAATATTTTAACAGACTAATACCTGAGACCTCTATGTCAGAACAGTTATCTTAGTAGCATATAAGTCTTAACCCATTTTATGCACATTGTTGTGGGTTGTCTAAAGGGGGATTCATTTAGACGTTTGAAATATACAGTTGTGGAACTCAGAAAGACCGATGTTCCGAGATCCCACTAAGAAGCTGAAATCTTTAAAAGTTCCTTTGAAAATACTTTCACCTCTAGGTTTCAGGTTTACAGGAGAGTAAGGACTCCTGTAGGCTCTGTGCATTCATTGTTTTGTAAAACAGGGAACTGTGTCTTGGTAGGTTATTCAGGAAGAATTTTCTGAGAGTAATACCTTTGAGTCAGTAGCATCTGGTCTTCTGTGGTAGTTCTAGGGGTTTCCATGTAGAGGGTTCTGAGATGGATGGGACTACCCCATACCTTTATGTAAACAATATAAGGAAAGCAGTGTGGGGCAAACATTTATAGGCCTGATCATCTGCCTTTATTTTTATCTGCCCCAGAACTTAAAAGATGTAGCTTTATGGGTGAAGATGACATCTGGAACCTGGAGGTTCCTAGCATCTCCACTGCTATTTCTGGGCATGAGTCTAGGCACTTAGGTCAGGAAGTGGAGAATATAGAGCCCCTCACGGTCCTGGGAGTTGTGAAGAGCAGATGCTTATCTTCTGAACTTTTTCCATCTTTTAAGCATCCTCTTACAGCCTTAGGCATTGTTGTTGTTTTTGTTGTTGTTTGTTCTTTTGTTTTTGCTATTATTGACTAACAAGACATTGGAAGGAACATTCTGATAAAGAGCATTGAAACAATTGTTTCCATGCTGCCCCTACCCTCCTGGGGCCTTTGCATTTTAAAAGAAGATAGGCAGAGAGAGAGAGAGAGAGAGAGAGAGAGAAAGAGAGAGAGAGAAGGAGGCTAAACACAAAGCAATGCATTTCTAAGTGTGGTCTTAAGAGAGGTATTTTTAGACAGCAGGACTTTCTAACAATCCACCTACCAAAACAATGCCCCGTACTTGCCTTAAAAAGATAATAGTCTTAACACAGGGATCCATAGAAAAGCAAACATCATCTAACAATATCATTACATTCTGTTTAAAAACATGGTGAATTTCTCTCCTGGAATTGCCATGTATAAGTTCTGTGGTTGAATAAGGCACTTAGTCACCCTGAACTCCAGTTTCCTGATCTTCAAATGAGAATCATTTTAACCCCACAGAGTTATTCTGAGGATCAAATGACATACTGGTTTGCAAAGTTTTACACTGCCAAACAAGGCTTGGTTGTGAGGAATATGGGCATTTAGCAATGGAAAGGTTGCTATAGGGATTGAGCCATGAAAATTAACATTCTGAGAACAGCAGGACTACTGTACTCAATATTGAGTTTATAACTTATAATTCACAAACTGCCACAACGTGGATTAATTATAGAATTCAGTTGTGTGTTCTTATTTTGGGGAGCTGAGTTATGGATTTCTACAGAGTCAATATGACTATGGTAATTTCCCAAGACAGTGTTCGCTGGATCGTGTTGTGAATGATGCTTAGAAAGTAGTAGCAGGATTGACTTTGGGTCTGTTTCAGTCTCCATCTCTCTAGATCTGTGTAGACGTCAGTCACTCTAAGGAGCTTGAGACTGTCCACATATCAAAGAATAGGAAGAGTACAATGACGTACTGAATGAGCCACCAGTGATGACCCCAAAGGCTCACTTGGAGCCACAGAGAGAAGGGGCTCCTATGATTTCCATATATATCATCAGTATAGACCTCTTGGGCACACACAATAATTACTCCATATTTTTTTAGTTTCAGTGGGACATTTTTTTTTTTATTTAAAAGATTTCATTTATTTATTCATGAGAGACACAGAGAGAGAGGCAGAGACATGGGCACAGAGAGAAGGAAGGTCCCTGTGGGGAGCCTGATGTGGGACTCAATCCCAAGACTCTGGGATCACAACCTGAGCCAAAGGCAGATGCTCACCCACTGAGCCACCCAGGTGCACCTCAGTGGGACATTTGATAGGGTCCTGTCCTGTCCATTTCTTTTCCCCTTTGTAGACCCTGGGTAGCCTTTGTTCAAATAGTGCTTTGGGTTATGACTCATTCTTTATCCAAGTTATTCCAAATATTTCTCTAGAAATAATAGAAGCTTTAATTTTACATCTCCTAGGCATCTTTTTCACTATAAACAACCATTTCAGTGTGTAATAATCATGGTTCATGTTACAAAAACAGAAACAAATCCTGGTTAAGGGATTTATTGGAAGGGGATCAGCAGAAAGGCTATAGATCCAGGATTGGCAGGAGCCAAAGGAGGCAATTATAGGTCTATCTCTGCCGCAAAGCTGGTCTGTTGAAGGAGCCATCAATGGTTCCATTGCCTTTGGAAAATGCATTACCTCACAACTACCATGAGTAATCTCTAACTGATTCCACTCATTTTTTTCACTCCCTATAGGTTTGAAGTCCTGCAAGAGCTTCTGACTAGCCATACAGAGGTCATGTGCTGTGTTCTAGCAGGCAGAGGACAGGATATCAGCCTTACCTCGCACCTAGGATGAGATTTCCCTCAAATAGGAAGGATCTTTGTATGTTCACTAAGCAGGATCACAAGTAACAGGTGGTCTTCTCTTTAGAAGACTGTGTTTTGAGGACTTTTGTCCCATCTTCTCAGAGCTTGCTGTTCTCCTCAAATCCTCACCATCCTTCTCAACAATGACTCCTTTCCTTTTACCCTCTCTGGGCCTTGACTCTTCACTTGAAGTCATGGAATAGCTTCTCTCCCACAGCTTTGGTTACTTAGATTCTTTTCTCAGGCACTGAAAGCTTGGGCTCCTTCACTTGCTATTGTAAAGGCATAGAATCCCCTCCTGTCCCTACCCCCAAAGATCACTCTTCATGTGAGATTTAGGATTATTTTCATTTCCCTAGATGTTTTAATATCTATCATTCAATTCTTGGCATTACCTCTAAATGCCCTGTTACCACCAAATACTTTGGAAAGAGCTTCACTTTGTATATTTTATTATGTCAAGAAGCAATTTCATGCTACAGATGGAAAGAGGATATTAGTGCAGTGTTACATCTCTTCACGCTTAACCCACTCCCCTCCTCTTTTTCCCCTCTGGAAATGCCTAGATTTATGACAGACGTATGGGACAAAGTGCATACATTACTGTAGCAGTTCTTGGGTGTTCAATGATTTAAAAATTGTCAGTAAACATAATTTAATTTTAAAGAACAGATGATTTAGAATGAGATAAATCTACCCTTAAAACCTAGCAACACTATTTCCATGTTTTGTGACTTTTAACAAGCCCTTAATCTCTCAAAATCTAAATTTCCAATCCCATTGGATTATTGTGAAGATTTAATGAGAAAATTAATTGAAGTACCTAGTACAAAGCCTAACACATAGTAGGCACTCCATACTAGGATTATTGCTATTAGCTCTGAAAGTGAGGTATTTCCGGAGACCTACATGGGTTCCCAAATCCTCATGTTCAGTATATTGCCACAGAAACCTGTGTTTCTCCATAATCTGATTTCTATGAAAATGCATGAGTTTTCTATAGGTATCTGTGGATAAAATTTAGTAGGTTTTATTTCTAACAAGATGATTGTTTCTCAAAACAAAATTAGAGTTATTCTTATTAAAATGGTGAAAAGAAAGCAACAATTTCACATGGTTGTAAGGAGACTTGGCTGATCATCTAGGGTTTTTTCACTCAGTCCCATTGCCTTTGTGTTTCAAATATAGTCCTCAGCCAAATTTCAAATTATTTTACATTTATATTATATTATTTATATTTTACAAGTATTTTACATCACATTAATTATTTTGCATTATCCTTGGTTTATAATAAATTGTCAAAATCGTCATTTACATTTTTGAGTTTCATGATAATCTGCACTGAGTATAGAACACACATATGACAACTTCAAACATTCTAACCTGTAACTACACCAATCTGTCATTTTAGGCTTCATTTAAATTCTGGATTCAGAATTTCATTGTTTACCCCTGAATACATATGGATAGTTCTAAATCAAGCTGAATATTTCAAAATATCATGGCAGGGAATAAGCTATTCTGATGAGCTTTCTTCTTTACCAACGAGGTGACTGAGTGTTAAGATATTGGCTCTCTTGATAATTCTGTGATGAGAAAATCTGGGGAATCAAGGAAAATACATTCTGAGGCTCACCTCAGACCTTGGTTGAGACTTTTTTCCAATCTTGACTTTTTCGTTAGTTTCATCTACGTTACTTTGTAATCCTGTGAGTTGCCAACCTACTGACACAACTTGTTCTTGAAAATTCCTCTTTCCTGAACACTTTTAGGAATGAATGATACTAAAAATTGAATTGGGGAAAAGTGGCACAATGATGAAGAAAGACTCTAAGAGTGCACCATAGCATGCAGTAATAGTTTCACTTGCTTTGTTTATCAATAAATTAGCCAATTACTCAAATAGGATTTATTGACTACTTACTCTGGGTTCCTAGGGCTTTTTATAGTAAGGCAATAGTCTGCCAAGGCTTTGGTCATGTACTTCTTTCAATAAAAATATTTTTTTGCCTTTCCCTCTAATATATGCTATTTATTTATAGATAGTAAATCAAAACTATTATACTAATATATTATGTACATTTCTCTATGTTTGTAAGAGTATAAAATAGAAAAGAAGACATAAAAATGATACACAAATGTCAGTCTTGATATTTCCTTCCACATCTGGTCCAATGGATCAGCTTTCACATCTGCTATGGTTTTGCACTTCATTTTGAAGACCATTGTTCTAAAGGTATTGGATGGCTTTCAACAGGTTAAAAAAGGTAGAGTTATGTACGATGGCCGGCTTTTTCAAAGGAAGCTATGATTCATTCTTTCTTTCTTTCTTTCTTTCTTTCTTTCTTTCTTTCTTTCTCCTTTCTTTTTTAATGATCATCATTTCTGAAGAGTATAAACCACATCTGGACAAGCTGAAGTTAAGCCAGTTTTCCATTCTTGGACGCTCACCAGGTGTTAACTGTCTCCACAGCATGCTGAGTGTGAAAGATAATGGAGAGAGAAGGAGTTTGGGGTAAATGTGGACATGGTAACAGCAGTTTTAAGGGGAATTTGATTATTGGAACTCAATTTCAAACAGAGAATGGCATTCTAGTTCAACTGAAGGACAAGTAGGAGCTGGATAACAGGAGTTCACGAAGTCAAGTCCATCATAAATGTCAGTCTCCAAGATGATAAGATCAGGGAGGATGGGTATATAAGGAAAAGGAAGATGGTGAGATAGACTTATGGCAGAAAGTAAGTCTCAGATTCACATTTACAGAGGAAAACAAGGCTCCTCTTAGTTTCAGGTACTAAAGTATCAGGCACCTAAGCGGCAACAAGATTTTCCAGGTTCCCAGTAGCCCTGGCCATAAGAGAGAGACAGACTGCTGGATTCCTCTATCTAAGTTCTGCTGCTCCCATTTCATCACCTGAGTGTTTTATTAAGATGCAATTGCTATTTTCGCCTCCAGCAAGTTGATCTATGAAGCTCCTGACAGCTCTTTACATCCTTCTTGGACCAATATTTCTGAATTTGGGGTGGGGGTGCTATATATGACCAGAGGATGTTATATTAAGAAAAGCTGGGGGCACCTGGGTTAGTGGTTGACCATCTGCTTTTGGCTCAGGTCTTGATCCCATGGTCCTGGATCAAGTCCCGCACCAGGCTCCCCCCTCAGGGAGCTTGCTTATCTCTCTGCCTGTGTCTCATCTCTCTCTGTGTCTCTTATGAATAAATAAATAAAATCTTAAGAAAAAAAAGAAAGAAAAGCTGAATAAGAGCAGGGACTTGCATGGAGCTAGGGATTGGCCAGCATCTTCCTCCTAAGGAGAAAAGAAATGAGAAAAACAGTACTTTCATTTTTATCTGCTTTATTATTTTGATGCCTGTTGCCAGTTTCTGATACACATCTCGACCTCTATTTTCTGATTCATGTGGTTGTTCCATTTTGATAAACCTGGTGGTTACTGGAGGTTCTGTTTTACCCCTCCCTCTCCCAAAATAGTTCCTGTGTCCACTTGACCAAATCCTGAAGCTAAAAGTTGTCCAAAATGATGTTAATCCTCTATTGACATTCTGAATTGCCAGATCATGATACCGACTGGTAGAGTCACATTTAAATTAAATAATTGAAATATATTGTACAACTCTCTCTTCTCTCATTCTGTCCATTAGGGAAACAGGATAACCGTAACTAAGGGATTAATGATATTAGGCATATAAAGTTGGTTGTCCCTGGAAAAATGGAGCCAAAATTAGGTATGACACCTAATTAAACTGTGTATCAAATACCATGGGAAGAGCGGCAAGATGTCACAATGAAAAGAACATAGGAGAGAAAGTCAGGAGACCTAAGTTCTATACTTATTCTTTATTAAGCCATAAAATATTTAATCTATTTATAAATCAGCTTTCTTTTTTTTGTCAAATTAGACAAACTGACTAGAGCATTAGAGATTCCTTCAAGTATTAATATTCTATGATTCAATATTATAATGGTGAGGCTTACATAATCTTGATTATTAAAATCAAAATCTTGATTATCTTAAAATATTGTCATTCCTAGTTTTCTGGAGAGGAGATAGGGAGATAAAAGAACTGTGCCCCAGCTGAAAATTAGTATTCACAAAACAGAAATATCCTAAGGCCAACTGCAATAGTTCCCTACCATCCCACCTCTGGAATAATAGCAGCTTTCTTTTCCTTGCATTGAGTCTGCTGAACCACCAATTCTATGGGAAGGGTAATTAGAAGGAGATATGTTTGCAAGAGAGTGCTGGGAAACATCCAGGATATGTTTATTCCAAAGGGAAACAGAAACTCATGCAAATTAACAAGACTGTTGACTTTGAAAATAGCATATTATTAATTCAGAGAATATGTACTTAGCTTATAATAACTTAATAGTTTCAGAAAAGGAAAGGATGGTGCTTGCTAAAATATGTCATTATTTCTGAAGGTATGTTTTCAGAAATGCTCACCAGAAGAACGAGTTGAAACGAGTCTACCTGTTTGTTTCAGCCCAGAAGGCTATTTGGATAAATTCTGAATTCAACAGGTTCTTACATGTCACCTGGAAAACATTTGTTGTTTGGGTAGATTTGAAATAACTTTCAAAAGACCACAGTGTGAGCATTTTTATTTTTTTATTTCTGGTTAAAGTCAGTTGCAGAAACTCTTGCTCCTTTCTCCTGTCCTTTGGTTTTAGACTACACTTTAGATGGTTCTTGGCTCAATAAAAAGAAAAGAAAAGAAATTTCTGGCTTATTCTCAAACATATAAGCCTCAGGTTGGGAAAAAAATTCCCTTGTTTAGAAAAGTAGATGCTATTGTTTCTAAATGATCTCTTTTCACAGAGAAAACAGAATGTAAAGAATGACTCTTTTTCCACTAGTAAGTTATATGGAAATAAAACCCTGAATTCAGCATTTTTCAAATATGATTTTCAAAGAATGACATATAACATTTTAAGGGCAGCAAAAAGTTTAACCTTTAGAACAAATAAAACAACATGAGCAATAAGTATGTAATTTCAGAAGGGAACACACTGCTTTCTGGCAGCCCTGCTAACAATTGGCTACTGTAGATTGTGCAATTTTTCCAGTAATAAGATTTTTCTATATGCTGGGTCTATTATAGTTAAAGGTTATAATCCAGGAATGTGAGACATCTTCTGGCAATTTTTGACTATTCTCCATCTTTTTTTTGGGGGGGGGGGGGACTAGATTAAAAAAAAGATTTAAAAATATATAGTTTGATATTTTACAAGTAATCAAGCAACCTATAAAAATTGATTAACAGATTTGGAATGTTTCAAGTGGAAATGTGCCATTTTTTAGAAAAGGCAAGCAGAGAAGGCAATTTCTTAAGTTATCAACCTGAAAGGAGGACCTAGAATGTATCAGAGGAGGAAGTTTGTGGAATCCATAGGTTAACATAATTTTGGAGATTCCAAGCAGACTCATTAGAGAATATAGGCAAAATCCACATTTGGTGACTTCTCTTTCACAATTTGTGTATACAGGAAAAAGGATACTATTTGTTGACTTTTTAGATTATAGTGGGGAAAGAAAAATCCTGATTTGATCTACAGTGGAACCAAATCCAAGGTATTGCAATGTTCTTTATAGATTATAATAGGCAAACTACTACACAGCAGTTATAATAAGCTAAAGACTATTGAATATTCTTTATATATATATATATATATATGTATATATAAATGTATTCAATACATCAGTAAGATAGGTATTATCATATTTTGCAATGTAAAGATTAGGCCCCCAGTTGGGATGACTTGCCCAAGTTGAAGGTTACCTTTGGATTTGAGCACAGGCAGTTTGGCTTCAGAGTGCCACCGCTTCATAAAAATCCCTCTTGAGTCATAGAACCTGAAAGGCATGTTAAGCTTCGAGTAGTCCAGCCCTCTACCTGAAGCTCAGAGAGATGAAAGCGTGCTTGTAGACCACAGTAAGTTAGCCACAAAGGCAGAAACAAAACCCTGATTTCATTAGCCCCACTGAAGAACCCTCCACTCTGTTTGTTTTCTTGGAAAAGCAAAGTACTTAATAATGCCTTTAAACATTTATAATTAGATCATTCTGTTTCTTCTTTGCTCTAAACATGGTTAGTCAGTTGAAGAAAAACTAACTAGGATTGTCATTGCCCACTTAGCGGGAGATGAGGTATATGCCATTAGCCAAATGACCCAGAAGCAGCGGGAGGCTCAGACAAGGAGAGAGCTTACAATACATTTCAAACAAAAGCACTCTTTTCCTCAAAGTTCATTTTCCCTCTGGGCTACATTTCCTATAAGAAGTATAGCTTTCAGTATTTGTTTTGGACTCAAGAGTACAACTTTGTTTTATCCTTCCTCCCGCCATGTCTATGTTTCTTTGGGAAAATGGGTAAGGATGAGATGACTGAGCCCTGGAATAGCTCCTTCCTCTTCCCCTTATGATCACATCTTAACATTGTTTTCTTCCTTGATAACATTTCTATCAGGTGGTGGCAAGGAAAATGAATGAAAACTTCTGTGTTTCCATGAAGGCCTTGAAACAACAGAATGTTAAAACTATTGGC